>NW_021320126.1:349839-537734 GCF_001605985.2 Dendrobium catenatum | reverse complement strand
GATATTGTTGTTCTTTCAAACACCTTTTAGAAATTATAGATGAATATTAATATCCTATGAAACCTTATATATATATATATATAAAGATTACATTATTTTAAAGAAAGTTTAAAATTGCACCAAACAAACAATAAAATCAAATATCTATCAGAATGTAATTAAGGTGGAATTCAAAAATCCACGTAATCTCTTAAAACAGGAGACTATGTAAATTTCAAACAAGATATGCCCATTGGTTAGGTTGTACCAAAAAATGTCAAGTCATTTCATATTCCATAAATTTTGTCTTAGCTGCAGTGTAAAATATAGCAAACTCAAAGTATAAGATCGAGATTAAGTACCTCCTCAACAGTCTTTCCAGCAATTTCGGAGGGTAACTTTGGCGCCTGAGATATAGCCAAACTACCTGAAGTAGAATATCTGCAGTCCAAATATCACGTGTAACATAAAAGTATTTTCAACATCATTTTAAATTAAAAAGCATTTTTTGCTATTACAAATAAAATCTCACACACACTGAGCCAACAATAGCAGTAGCTGGAGACGATGCTTGTGTTGTAGCAGAACTGGATCCAAATATATTTACAGCTGCTGACGTAGAACCTGCTCAAAATCATAGAATGATAATCACTGCAGCAAGCACATAATATGTAGGGTCGATGTTCTCAATATGTATATATGTATATAAATGCTAGTTTTCATCTCTGGCAATCAGCATAATTAGAAATCCTGACATCATGAAGAAGTCGATTAAAAAACACATGAAGATAATAGAAAATTGTACACAGCACCCATGCATTGAGAAGCATATACCATTTTGAATACTCATGATTTATTTTTGGGCGGGTGGGTCAAAAAAGTAGAGCATGCATGAATTGATATGATAAACAAGAAAAATAAAACAATTAGAACAATATTGTGCATAGAATTCACACTCATATTAGAGCAAATTGTTATGAATCAGTTCAATAACAAAGAAAAAATTGTTCTACTCCAAACTGAGCAGCTTCCCTGCATTCTCACGCCTTGACGCTTTGCACCTCACGAAGTCATCCGTAGGAGGTAAGGTTTGAGCTCTCCCACACACCTCTTCTCCCTATGTCGTTCCCAACCACAAATCATGCAAACCTTCCCCTCTTCATCTTCTTCAAACAGCTTTGCCCTAGTAATGTAAGTTACTTGATGTTGTCGCTGATCTCCCTCCAATTTCTTCACCATCTTCTTCATCTTCTCTACTTCCTTGTCTTCTTTGACTGTGTTCTCTTCCTCATTGTCCTTCTAGTGGCTTGAAAAATTGAGTCACAATTGTTCACCACATTGCAGCCAGCGTAAGCCCTTGGTCATAAAACCAAGTGCTATCACAGGCCTTTTATTTCTCCTAATAGCCTGCATAACTATTCCCCTCAACTCCACTTACTATAGCAGTTTTCTTATTTCTCCCTAATTTCAATCTCAATTGTTGAGATTTATCGAAAGCCATAGTGGGGGGCTTCCTCATTCTAACGACCTTAATGTAAATGCCTCGTCTTTCTCCTTCATTCTTTGCAGCAATTTCAATGTCAAGATTTATCCATTGACACCTCTTTCATGTTTAAGCGATTCTTCCCTCCACAATATTTTTGTTAGAAATGCAAAATAATTAGACATCTGATAAAGTGTTTATTTATGGTTTGATATGATTATTTTTCGTAAGATTACATGATTTAGGTAATCATGTTACACATTATAGCATCAATAATTGATTTAGAATACCTATTACTTAGGGCTTTCAAGTTAATATTCATCTGGTGTTGTTTATTTGGATCCTGAAGGAGCACATTTCGGGTGTTGTACCTCATGGTAGGAAATTTTTATTTATTAGAAAATAAATATATTATTCTTTGTTCGATGCATTATTCTTAATACTTGTAACATGTTTAGTTAAATAATTAGTAGAATTTATGTAATGTTTTATACATTTTATTTTGCCTTCTACATTTCTAATGTCATATTATCTATGAATAATTTTGTCATGTTAATTGTTACAAAAGCCCTTTAACTTAAAAATACTCATAATGGAATAATTTGTTTCTCATACACATTGTCTTTGTTGGTGATAAATAAATCTTGTAAACCCTAAATCATACTATGTTGGCATAATATAAACTTGCATAGAAATAAAATATATATATATATAGAATAGATATAATAATAATAATATATATATATATATATATATTTATTTATTTATATATATATATATAATTGATTGTGTAATGGTTGTAAATGCGGGCAGTACACTTATTGACATGAATGCTATTAATTCAGTCGCTTCCATACAAAGCTAATAATTCATAGAATGATGACACTTTGGGAGTCATTAAACTCCATTAGTTGTGTTGAAAATTTCCTTTGTCCAGGGTATATGTATAACGTATCATGATGCCCGGACACTTCTCTAAATTGAGGCGTGCAGTGTCCCGACACCATTCCGACACGGACACTCGTCCGACACTTCCTCTGACACGTGTCGAACACGCGAAAACATGTTCGATTAAAAAATATTTAAAAACAAGAATTGGCACCACGCGTGTGCACCGCTTCTTAAATATTTTATAATTTTTTTTTAAATATTAATTTCTTATATTTGACAGAGAATTTAACTAAATTTCTTATTTCATGATGCCAACAACACAAATCAACGTCTTTGGATTTAATACCATATTTCATCGAAAATTTCCATTTTCATTTCTCCTTTGGCAGTGAAGGTATTTCAATCTCCTCTCTTTTTGCCACAATTACAAATCTTTCGCCTTGTTGAACCAAATTGAAAGTAGTATATTCTCTGTTTTAAATTGCGCAATATAGAGGCACGCCTTGCGCAAATTCCTTCCCAAAGGCGCTCGAGGCGCACGCAACTTTTAAGCCTGGCAGAGGCGTACGCCTCACCGTGTGTGAGGCGCGCCTCAAATTGGCAATTGCGCAATTATGATGAGGCATATGCCTCACCTTGGCCCCACCCTACTTTAAAATAACTCCTTTTTTTTTCTCCCTTAAACCGTTCGGTCCAGGCATATCCCGATACATCGCCTGCAAGCTCCAGGTCGGCGGAACAGAAACCCTCCTGACCGTTCGGACTATCGTCCCCGCATATCCGCCGGCGCCGCTCTCTCCGCCGAGTTGAAGTGTCCGCGCTTGTAGGAAGAAATCAAAACGATTTTAAAGTATTTTTTTAACTTTTTGGTTAGATTTTTTGAAGTGAAAGAAATTGATAGGGTTTAGATTTTTTGGAAATTTTTTTGTGATTTTCGCATTCTTCATTAGGGAGGGGGGGGTCATGGTAAGAGGCAAGGAAAAGGGGTTTCGTGCATTGCGGAGGGACCCTTCTTGGAAATATAGTGTACAAGTTGACAATTGACGGTGGAGAGAAGAGCTATGTTTATTTTGAAATATAATTTTTGCGATAAAGTGATAAAGGAGGTGTTACCCGCATGAAGGAACATCTATCATGCTCGCACAAAAATGTAGCACCGTGTGCAAAGTGCAGGACAAATGTGAAAGGAAAAATAAGTGCTTACTGAAGAAAACTACCACTGCTAAACACTTACAACAGGAGCAATTTGATGAAAGGGTCAAGCATGGTGCTTATTTTGGGAGCGAGAGTGGAAAGGGCTCTTCCTACACTATACATAGTAGAGTGCACCGGGGTCTATGGATCAGCATATGATACTCCAGGAGTGGATAGAGGAGAAGCAGAATGATGCCTGCAACTGGTACTACAGAGGGTCGCGACAGGTTTGCATGAACATGGGAGTTTTTTTTTTTAGGGGAAGGAAATAAGAAAGATAATTTAAATGATAAATTTTGGGCTACCTGTAACCTATGCCATTTGAGGCACGAGACCCTTAGTGCAAGTTCTACGCTTAATGGATGAAGAGAAGAAATCAGCTATGGGTTTTATTTAAGTGTGGATGTCTTGAGGGGCGAAGTAGATCAAGTGGGCACATCCACTAGTACTACACACACATCCACTAGCTCTGCAGCACAACAATCAAGTAAAGGTATTCCACAACTTCTTATATGCTATTACAATTACATTTATGTCAAGTGAGCAATGAACATGATAATGATATTTTCTCTTAATGAACAGGGAAGAGAAAAGTGAGTCATATTGAAGATGATGTATGACATGGCATTCATAGATACAATTGGAGAAGAAGATTCACCTTGAAGACCCATTTAGTGATGGGATATGATTTCATTTTATATGTTTTTTGTATTTTGGGAGTTTCGTTAAACTAATATTGTGATTATGTACTTTGGAACATGATTTTATTGCATCTAATTTCTTACTTTCCACTATTTTCATATATCATTTTAAATGTTTTTTATTGTAAGATACAATATTTGCTATTATTTTCCTGCTAAATCCTTAATTTTTCATTTACGCAATTCTGTGTCCGTGAGGGCTTACGCCTCAGACCGCCTCAAGCTTACGCCTCCCTCAACGACGAAAACCAGCCTAAGGCTTAATTACGCAATTTTTAAACCTTGGTGATATTCAATGATGATGATATTGAAGGCCAAAACTAAACCCTCTAAAGACTAATCCTAGTAGTTTGAAGCTTGAATGCTGATGTTGAGTAATATGATTATTTGCTTATATTTTTGTGGTTATACTAGATATTTTGTACTAAATATTTATATTAATAAGCTAGACAAGTTATCATGTCATTCATTTATTATTGTTTATCATTTTTAATATGATATTACATTAATATATATACACTATATAAAAAAATGTATTGTCGTGTCCGCGTCGTTACCCGTATCCTATATTTTCAAAAAAAAAAAAACGTGTCTGTGTCGTGTCCGTGTCGTCGTGTCCGTGTCCGTGCATCAATAAAATAGTATAAGGTATTATGACAAAAATCAATGACTCGTCTTTTAATATATAATATATATATATATTATAATTTCATAAAAATGACTATAAGAGGATGTACCTTGGTGTATGCTTTTTGTTGATGATATTCTTCTTGTTGATAAGACTAGAGAGGGAGTGAAAGTAAACTTGAATTATGGAGGTCAACATTAGAGACTAAAGGTTTTCGCTTGAGTGGATCTAAAACGGAATATATGTAGTGTAAATTTTAGTTAGTAATATACTAGTGAGGGATTGTGACTTTGGCGATTCAAGTCATTAATAAGAGTACCGTTTTAGATATCTTGGATCTATTGTTCAAGAGTGATGGTGAAATTAGATGGGATATTATCAGCATAATTCAAGTAAAATAGTTGAATTGAGGAATGCATCGGCTTGTTGTGTGATAGAAAAGCCCACCTCAAACTTAAGGAAAAATTCTATAAGATGGTAGTGAGGCCTGCAATGCTTTATGGTGTTGAATGTTGGCCATTAAAAGAAAAGCATAATATTAAGTTAAGTGTGGCAGAGATGAGGATGCTCAGGCGGATGAGTGGCTTTACCCTTAGAGATAGGATACGAAATGAGCATATACCGTGAAAATGGTTGGAGTAGCTGCAGTAGAAGATAAGATTAGAGAGAAATCGCCTTAGATGGCTTGGTCACATAAAACGCGGCCTTCCAATGACCAGGTTAGAGAGTAGAGGTATTAGATTTAACTTATGTTAAGAAAGTAAGAGGCAGACCTAAAAACGCTGGTAGAAAATATTAGGAATGACCTTCTTTATTTAGAATTAAACGAGAATTTTGACCTTTAATAGGACACAAAAGAAGAAAAAGGATTCATGTAGCCGACCCCACGTACATGGTATAAAAGCCTTTGAAATTGTTGTTGTTGCATATAAATGACTATAAACCCTGTCATACTATAAATCAATTTAGAGCAATTAAAATTTCTTTAACATTCATGCAATGTAATAATATCATAATCTAATGCCATGATGAAATTTGCTATATCAATCTAGCATTGTAAATTGTGCCATTTATTGTTCATATTGCATGCATTGTCTCTTATAGCTTACATTTTAATAAATTTAAATTAAGTATTGAGTTTGTATGACAAACTCATTTGTAGCAAACTTTTCTTTTAATGGATCATATCAAGTTGATTAGTGGACCATAACAACAAGATTAAATATTTTGCCAATAATTATTTCATTGACTTAATATTCATATATAAGTTGTACTTCTTTGTTTGGATTTTTTTAAAAGTTATGGGATTCCTACACTTTATATAAGTTGATGTTGATGTTTTTTTCCCTGATGAAAACTTGTTAAAAAATATATTTATACAATAAAATTTCATTTTGTATATTTATAACAAACGCTTAAGTTACATGTATTTATATATGAATCTTTTTTCTCTTGAATATAAAAATCTTTTATTTGATCTTGAATTTTGAGGCGTGCCTTTTAATTTGACATCAAAGTCCTTCATCATGTCTTGTATTGTCATGTGCCTTGTCTTCCAGACCCATGATATGACAAAAAATTAGTTTGGAACAAACTTAAAAAGATAATCAAAAGAAGAAAAAAATTACAAATATGAATATATATATATATACATCAGCATGCCTATTTGATGTGGACATCGACCAGAGGTTCAGACATGTGTATCGTCGTAGACAGCGCAGATCGACGGCCACGATTCAGAGTTTATATTTCTAGTTATTCGTGTATTTCTTTTATGCATTTTCTTTTATTTCTTAGAATTTCCTATTGTACCCTTAGTATGAGCTGAGTCATGAGTGTAGCACCGAGGGCAATAGAGTCATTGTACTGTCTTTTGTGTTGGGACCTATATATAGGTCATTTCATGTTGTATTATGGTTAATGATTTGGAATGAAAATCTACTGTGTTCTTCTTTGTCTTCTTGCATGAGAGCTTGAAGAAAGAGAGAAAGAGAGCTCCAAGGGGAGCAAATCGCAAGGCCCACCAATCGTTGGAAGAGTCCTCGATTCGTGGTTAGGATTTTCCTATCTTCTCGTTCATGTTCCCATCCATATCCTTCCCCTCCCTTCCACAAGAAATCCCTCTTCCCCTATTGTCGCCGCTCTTGTGAGGAGCCCGCCGCCGCCCATCTTCCATCTCCGGCCGGCCATCTTGCCGGCGACGTCCCCGTCATCCACCCGACCCCCCCTTCCATACACAAAGTTCAAATTTGAAATTCGAAATTTCAAATTTCGAATTCTTTCCTAATTTGGAAATCCAATTTATGAAGGTTTTCATGAAGAGATTTAATTTCAATTTGAATTAGATGGGAGCTATGATATCAAGTGCCATGTCATCACCCAAATTTGGAAGCCCCACTATTTGATTTCCCCAATTCTTCCCCTGAGCATGCCGCCGGCCTCATCTAGAGGAACCCACAATTAGTGCCCCCATTTATGGCATTGATGGCACCTCTTTGAATTCAAAATCATAATAATTTTCCCTCTTAATTGCATCAAAACCTGAAATAAAATTTCAGGTTTTGTTTTACTCCCTCATCCCTCCCTCTCTCAACCCGCCGCCCCCCTCATTGGGCTTCCACGTGTTGTTTCCTATTCTAGCTCCAAGCCATGCTAAAATCAAATTCAAATCCTAAATTAATTCCCTCCAAACACCATTAATTCTGAAATTTATTTCAGATTTATTGAGGAATTAACTAGGACTGAATTTCCCAAACCCTACTCTCCTCTTGGAACCCGCCGCCCCATCCCCAGTGATATCCCGCCGGCTCTCCCCACCTCTCGCCTCCCTTCTTCCCCCAAAGCAAGGAGTCTCTACTACCTTCCCCTAGCTCTCCTCCACTTGAAGAATTCCCCAACATCGAGCATGTATGGCGGATTCGGAGTTTGAGTGGGGATTAGTCTTCAACGCCGACGGAAGCATTAACATCTTGCGATCGCCGTGCTTCGACGTAGGATTTGACGACGAAGCCACCGTGGAAGAGTACTTGGAGAGAGTCGTCCCGATCCTTGCAAGCATCTACGACCGACAACTTTCAAAGTACACTTGGAGTCTCGAGAGCCAAGCATTCACGCCCTCCTCGTCACCGTCAACCTCTCCGTGGCTAAAGGCCATTGGTGTGGCCACCATCTTCGTGGCGTCGTTGAGTTTGCTAAAGGCCTTCTCCCGCTAACCCAAATTGAGTGTGAGTGAGCAAGGTACTCATTGTGAAATTTCTAAACATTAGTCGTGGGATTTTATTAATTTTCCGCATTTGCTTTGTTGTGAACTTTTGGAGATTCATCATTAATTGTCCCTAAACACTAGCTCGAAACTACTTATCATAACATTTCATCAATGGAAAATGCTTGAATCTTAATTTACGGAAAGCTTAATCTTATTTTGGTAAACTTTGTGATTCTTAATGAATTTCATGTGCAATTCTTGAATGTTTCACATCACTATTGATGCTTAGGGCAATGTATAGGAGGACATAAAATAAAATAAAATAAGTGTTAGCAGAAGAAAAAAGCCTTTAGATAAGAAAAATGACATCCAGAAGTTTCCCGCAAATTAAATTTCATTCAGGAAAATGATGGGCTAGAGTATCAGCTTATGCAGTTTAGAACGAACAGCGTACAAAAACTGATCGAAATTTTTTAAGAACAAAAAGTTATATGCTGCATAGCAATTAACATGAACTGTAATGCCATCCAACTTTGCAGAAGATAAAAATAACTATATCAACTTTATAGACCAGCAATTTACCAAAAGCAAGAGCTGATGAGGGCTGTAATGGAAACGCTGTTGATGCTGATGAAGTGGTTGAAACAGCAGAACTTGATGACAAGCTCAAGCTTGGCAAAGAACTTGTGGATGCAGTCGCCGAACTTACAGCTGCTGCTGCTGCTGCTGTAGCAGCTGACTGCATTGCAGAAGAGGCGGAAGCTCCCAAAGGAGGAATAGATGGAGTAGATGCAACAGAAGCAGAAGATTGAGTAGAAAACAAAGTGGAGGAAGCAGGAGTAGCTGAAGCAGTTGCAAATGCAATAACATTGGAAGTAGCACCTGTTGAAGTTGCCAATGCTGCTGAAAAGGAAGAAGAACCAAAGGGTAATGAGAAAGACTTTGCAGCCGCGGCGCTGGAGAAGAGAGGAACCGAAGAGTCGGCTGAATTAGCTGTGGGAGCAATGATACCGAAGCCAAAAGAGGGCTGGGAAGCAGAACTCCCAAAAGAAACAGCAGGTTGCAAATTTAGAGCAGAGGAAGAGGTCGTATTAGTGGCAGTTGATGACAAGACAGTTTGGGTAGATGGAGCAGAACTAGATGAGCTGGACGAGGACAGAGCACTTCCAAATGAGAATGAAGATGTTGAAGATGACGGTAACTGATTGGGGAAGAGAGTTCCCGTGGTTGTGCTTGATGAAATGGCAGAGGAAGATTGAATGATGGAAGGAAAGAATGGGGTGGTCGCTGTTGATGATAAAGCCGCGCTGCCAAAAGGATTGGTTGCTCCCGAGCTTGAGGTGAGAAGAGAAGCCGCTGTGGAACTAGCCGCAGCGAACAAAGGCGACACTGGGAATGACTGGGCAGAAGCAGAGGACGACACCCCTAAGGCAGGCAAAGTAGCGGAAGCGGTGGATGCCCCAAATCCGAAGAGGGGCGGCGATGAGCCACCTCCAATGTTAGGATTTGTGATGGAAGAAGTTGCAGGAGCTGCTGCAACATTGGCGGATGACATGTTTGAAGAGAAGTCAGATACAAGGGTAGGAAAGGAAGAAAGCGTAGTCGACGAGGAACTATTGAAGGAGAATGACGAGGCTGGACCGGAAGAAAAGCTGAAGTAAGATGTGGGGGAGGAAGAGGAGGTAGTTACTGCGGCCGAAGCAGGAGTGGAGGTCGAGCTGAAGGAGTATGAGAAGGGTTTGGATGCAGATGATACGGCGAGCAAGCTGCTAGTAGCCGCCATAGATAAGTTAGGGTTTGATGAGGAGCTAAAGACGGATGACGATGAGTTGAAGGAGAATGCAGCGGAGGAAAACGAGGAATCGAACGGGTTGGACTGCGAAGCCGAGGTGACGGCGGAGCCGAAGGAGAAGGATGGGGTCTGGTTGGCGGAGGCAGCGGTAGCGGTAGCGGAGGATGAAAAGGTAGAAGAGGCGGCAGAAGAGAAGGAGAACGGGGAAGATGAAGATGCTAAAGAGCTAGAGGAAAGAGAGAAAGAGAATCCCGGAGACTGGGAGGATGATGAGGAAGAGTTGGAAGAAGGGTTGAAGGAGAAGGACGCTGCCATTCAAATTCGAGATGGACTGCTTCCACTCCCAACAAGTGTTTCTTCGTTTCTGACAATGGTGTGAGGGTTTTCGGAGGCTTCAAACGCTCGGGTGCTTTTTTTGGACGCGCGCATCGACCTATGGCTATGCAAACAAATCGCAATAAATTAACATCGATATAGTTTAAAATCGTATTATTCTAAAAATTTTAAGACAGGTTTTAGGGGTGTCAATTTTTGACATGATCCGCGACCCGGAATCAATCCGAAAAAATTTGAGTTCGGGTCGGCCCGTTTAGCAAACGGGTCGGGTTCGGATTCGGATATTTGACCCTTTTAAAAAACGGGTGGGATCAGTGGCGGAGCCAGAAAATTTTCATAGGGGGGCCTCTTTTTTTTTTTTTAAATCCCCTCAACTTTTTTCATCCGGGCTTGGGACCGGCATTGGCAGTTTTAAAAAAATTTTATTGACAAATAAACTATTAAAAATAAGATGAAATACACTTACAGTTTATACCTTCTATTCTTCATATTTTGGAAAAACTGAATGATAACATCATTGTTAATGCAATCTAAAATTTCTTTTTCAATATAAGCGATTAAGATATCGTTCATCCACTGATCCCCAATTCGATTGCGTAGTCGATTTTTTATAATAGCCATTGCAGAAAAACTCCTTTCAACTCCTGCTGTTGCAACTGGTAGTACTAATGCTAGCTTCAATAGTTTAAAAACAAGAGGATATAGTATTTCCTTCCTGCTCTGAACCATTTTTTCAACAAGACTTCCTATATCTTTCACCAATAAAAATTGATCATCAAACCGCATATCCATAATATAAGTTTCCAGCTGATTATCAAGAACCATCAAATCCAAAGGAGTGAAATCGTTTGGATATAAGTTTGTCATTTCAATTAACTTCTCTTTGTTGAATGCATTGAACGAATTCGATGGGTTCAAACAAGCAATACACAAAAGTAGTTGAGTATTAGCCTCTGTGAAACGATTATTCAACTCTTGAAGTTGCATATCAAGTACTGTGTAGAATATTTCAACCCGGTAATGATGTAAATTTGTCATTTCTTGAAGTCCACGTCGCGGTCTTCCACGGGCAACCCATTTATCATTTAGATTGGGAGTTATAATTTTGTGTTCAACACAAAAGGAAGTCACCTTTTTAATGAATTCATCCCACTTGTTGTCTCTCATGTATTGTAATCTATTTTTAGATATTCGAACTAATGACAAGGCATTCACAATATCCTGATCTTTTCTTTGCAAAGCTTCTGATAACTCAGCAGTGATTCCAAGTATGTCTTTCATTAAATGCAAGCAAAAAGAGAAGTCAAAGGATTGCATTGAATCTAATAATGCAAAAGCCTCTTCTCTCTGTTCAGAGCTTATGCCATCCTCTAAAACTATTTCAAGCACATTAATAATTGAAGAAAACATTGTAATCAATCTAATCAGTGATTCATAATGAGAACCCCATCTTGTATCACCAGCACGCTTTAAAGAAATTTCTTGATTTAATCCTCGTCCAGTGAATACCTCACCTTTATGTAATGCACTTAATGTTAGCTCACGTTGTTTGTCCCTTAACTGATCACGACGTTTACATGATACACTGACAATATTCATAATATTTAAAATTATAGTAAATAACAATGCAATATGAACATGATTCTTCGCAACTGCTACTAAAGCTAACTGAAGCTGATGTGAGAAACAGTGAATATAATGTGCAGATGCATTATCATTTAGAAAAAATGCTTTAAGGCCATTAAATTCTCCCCGCATATTGCTTGCACCATCATATCCTTGACCACGAATTTTGGAGGAAGACAAGCAATAATTTGAAAGAAAATCTTCAACTCCTTTTTTGATACATTTAGCTGATGTTTCTGGAACATGAACAATACCCAAAAAACGTTCAATAATTTGCCCTTTTTCATTTACATATCGGATAACAACAACCATTTGTTCTTTCCCTGAAATGTCACGAGCTTCATCAACAAGAATAGAGAAGTAGCTATCACCAACTTCTTCCTTTATGCAGTTTGTAATTGCAATGGAAATAGCTCTACAAATATCCTTCTGAATATCAGGTGCAGTTAATTTCAAATTTTCTGGAGCATTCTTTAGTACAACATTACTTATATCTTCATTGTGTTTTGCTAAAAAATCAAGTAGCTCAAGAAAATTTTCTTGATTATTTGAGCTGGAACTCTCATCGTGCCCTCGAAAAGCTAAACCTTGTCTTAGTAGAAACTTCACACAATCAATAGAAGAATTTAAGCGAACACGATATGCATTTGTTGCTCGATCTGACTGCACCTGAAAGGCAAAGTTAATATGTTAATCTTGTTTCATTAAATCCTCACAATTTTGTCTTGCATTATTATGAGCACTATTAGGTCCTTCTATATGAAGATCAAATCTATCAGGTTTTTTCCAATTGGAAAATCCATTTTTTCGAAATGCCTCATCATCTTCTTTTCCTCTTCCTTCTACTCCAAAAAGATAACAATACAAACAGTATGCTTTATCATTATGAATACTATACTCTAACCAACTGGAATATTTATCAAACCACCTCGGATTGAACCGTCTATCTTTTACCCCAAACTTACTTTTAGGGAAGTCATGATTGCGAGGTTGACATGGTCCTTTTTGCAAATATGCTCTTCGAATTTGATCACGAATATTAAAACTAAATGCAGTAATAGGTATACGTAATCCCGGATCTGATTGAAGATTCTCTAGATCTGGTACCGTGCAATTTAATGATTCACCATATGTTCGACTCCTTTTTTTACTTTGTTCATCATCTTTTTTTTGTGAACTACAAAAAGCATTAAAAACTATAAAGACAAAGTAAACTCATTTTTTTTATCCTAAACTAGATAATTTATCAAAAAAAAAAAACAATAATTAAACTCATTTTAAATTCTTTATTAAATAACTAAACCATAAACTATATAAAATAGGAAAATAAAAAACAAAACTTACCTGTACTGTCGGCTGATCCAAGATAGAAGAATGGAGTATTGTATAGTATCCAACAAAATCTTGTATCCAAATTAAAAACATTAACTTTAAACTGTAATTCATTTCTTGAATATTTGAATCTAATATAATTTAGGATTAATAAAAAAACCTATAGGAAAGAATAATCATTAAACTGTAAACAACAATAAAGAAAAAAAAAAAACAAATTCTTACCTCTGTGCTGCGGGCCAGCAGCTGCCGGCCGGATACGCCGGAGTCCGAACGGAAGAAAGCTTAGAAGGGAGAGATCAGAGATAAGGAGTCGGACTTGCACTGATAAAATAAAAACTATCAAGTATCAACTAAACTATACAAAACAAGAAAGAAAAATAAAATCTTACCTGTGCGTGCTGCCGGCTGAATCCAAGACGCCGGAACTCCGGAAGAATGCCCAAGGAGGCAAGGACGCCGGAAGAAGGGAGAGAGCTTCTAGCAGGACGAAAGTTTCCTGTGCGGCTGTGCTGGACTCTTCCTGACGTTCCCGTAGAGCAAACAAAGCGGCAACGTCACGAGGAGTCGGAATCAGAGGGAAGACACGAGGAGTCAAAGTCAGAACGATTTTTAATCTATGAATATATCACCGCCAAACTACCCAATACGGTACAGGCAAAAAAAAAATATATTCAGAGGGGGCACGTGCCCCCGCGGGCCCCCTCTCAGCTCCGCCAGTGGGTGGGATTCATGTTGACCCAGAAACTCGAAATCAACCCGATTCAAACGGGTCGGATTCATGTTGACCCAGAAACTCAAAATCAACCCGAAGTTAACCCGGGTCCGTTAACCCAGCCTAGCCGGCTTCTTGCTTCTGCGGTTCCGGCCTAGCTTGCTTACCGCAATCCAGCACGACCTCACGAGGCCACCTTCGGACTCCCAACGCCCAAGGGAACCAGCTCCCCACGCGGCCACGCCCCCACCTCCGCAGTCCGCCAGTCCCCACGGGCCACACGACGCGCCTTAGCAGTCCCCAGGTGTGGCCCGCAACACCTCCGTAGTCCGCTAGTCCCCATGCTGGCACGCACGCCTCTGCTGCTCCGCAGTCCCCATGCGCGGCGCCGACTCGAGATCCACGCGAATGCCCCCACGCGGCACGAGGTCGTAGTCCCCAGACTTCCCACGTGCGCCTACCTCTGCACTCTGCAGCCCATTTTTGTGTCAGTCGTGTCAACCCGACAACCCGTCAGGTTGGGTCCGTGTTACATTTTCTGACCCATTTGCAAAAACGGCTCGGGTTCGGGTCGTGTCAAATAGCATCGAGTCAGTTCCAGGTTCGACCCGAACCCGACCCGCATGACCCGAATTTACACCCATATATATATATATATATATATATAACGCATAAATTTATAATTACTCAATTTATATATTTAACATATAATTTTTTTATTACTATAATATTTTGATCTTAATAATCACCATTACATTAATCTTTCATCAAAATAAATATTAAAAATGAATTATTTTCTTCGCATGCTATTAATTATGGGGATAATTTTAAAACTAAGCATAATTATAAATTGTATTAAGAGCTTCAACATATTTTAAAAAAATAAATATAGGAAAAATCGTCCGTTTAACGGGCGACTTATACTTGACTAAAATGTTCAAGGACGAACGTGGCAAGGACTTGGCAAAATGGTTGCATATAAGTCGCCCGTAACTTATATCTAATTAAAAAATTGTCTCATCCTTCCAGATCTCATTTCATCCGACTTTCCCATCCCTTTCGCAGTCGTCATCGTCCCAAATTTCGATCCGCTGATTTCCCCGTCGGATTCTTAAGGAAAGGTTTTTACTTAACATTTATGATTAATTAAGTATAGTCTTTGAGGTGTTGTACTTATTTTGCTTAAAGAATTTCAATTTTAGTATTTGTGGTCCGGCAGAGCAACGACGTCAGGTGTTGGTCCGACGGAACTTAGGCTGTCGTCAAGGAGGAGCTTCTTCCTTCTCTTCCTTCTCTTCTCTTCTTGATTTGTTTCCCTTTCAAGAGAAAGGAGGGGGTCTTTTTATAAATTTCTGGAGTGGCATGATCTATAAATATGTGAGAGATCAAGGGTAAATCGTGAGTGGTTGGATGGATGACCGTTGTTGAATTCATTAATCAAGGATAATTTGATGGACATTTGAATGTCTTAGTGATGTCGGAATTTAGTGATCTTGGGCTCGTTGGATTTGTCTCGTCGAGCCGCTCGATTTGACTATAAGCATGTTATGTTTGAAAACTACTTGGTAATCCAAATTATGGTTTGAACCTTCCAACAATGCTTCTAACCCTTGATTTGGACCCGTCTAGGCTCGGATTGTGTTGGATTTGGTGTCGTTGGGTTTGTAATCTCGAGACGCTCAGTTCGACTGTAAGTTGATTGAAATCAGAGTTTGGATGGTCCCAATTTTAATTTCAAAAGTTTCCAACTTGATTTTGCATCGAGATTCATGTCTGATCAAGATAATTTTGATATGATGTATCAATTATTATAAAGATGCAAGAGTTAGTAAAATCGTATTCAAAGGTGTTTAACTTGTTGTATATATATTAGATGCATAAGAAATAGATAATTATAAAATAATGGAAGTTAAAATAATTTTAAATCATAAACTCATTTACATAAGTTATATAGAAATAATAATAATAATAATAATGATTATCATAATAGTAATAAGTGCATGAAAAACTTAACATTGTGATGATTTTGTCAAAATATATATATATATATATATATATAAGAAAAAAACATAACAAATTAATTACCCAAAAAAATTGAAGGAGCCATTTCGTTCACTTTAAAATTTTCAACTTTAGAGCCAAATATTTTGTTCCATATTCTAAATATGTTGAAGGAAAAATAAGCAATATATGTAAAGTATCACTAAGAAAAATATATATCAACTATAAATAATTCAAAATTTTTAAATGTTTTTTAATCTTGGATTATTTTATGATCAATTTCATCAACTTTATAAGAATATTTCTTTATAAATGTACTTAAAGTGAACGAAATATTTTTAACGTTACCAAAATACAACTAATGCATTAATTAACCATCAAAATACAACTACTACATCACAATCAAATAAGCATTACAAAATATCAAAGTTATTGTGTTTTAACATTACTAGATAAAACTAAACTTAAGATGTAAAAAACATCTTAAACATAAATATTAAGTTACATTTTTTAATTATAATACGCAAGCACTACATGAAATTCATGAATTTTCGGCGGTCTGGACCGGCGGTGTAACTGGCGGTTAGACCGCCGGTTTTTATCAGCGGTTATTTAATTAATTGCCGCATAAATTAGCGGCGGTCAAGTAATCGCCGGTTAGCATGTCGGTATTATTTCTTACCGGCGGCTCGAACCGTCGGTTTTAAGTGAATTGTTTCCGTCGGTCAGAACCGCCGAAAGTTGTTGAAAATTGCCTAAATTAAGCCATCCCAAGCCTTCCATTTCATTTCATCGCATCCTCTTCTCTCTCCCGATAGATAGTCGCCCCCGTCTCCTCCGCCCTCTTGCGATCGACCACGCCTCCTGCGCAGGAATCCGGCCACCGACAAGCTCCTTCCGACCGAAGATCTTGCCCCCACTCCAGCATCAAAACACGGCCGAAGATCTCGCCCCCACTCCTGCGCTAAACCAACGTCCGAACCGTAGCCCTAGGTTTGCATTTTTTTTATTTTTTAAAGAAATCTTTATGTTTTAGGTTAGATTTTAGATATCTTTCATTGGTTTACAAATATTTTCATTTGTTGGATTTTAATGACCATTTTTTGGGTGAAATATTTGTTCTTTTGTTAGATTTTAGTGATCCATTAAGTTTAAAAATTCTATGTTATAATTAAGTGAAATTTTGTTTTGGAAACTAGTAAGAAGCTGGGTAAAAGCTCATGAGATTAAACAGCTAAACAATATATATATATATATATAAGGTTTGAGACTATTTGTTAATAATTTAGTGAATTTTTGATAATCCAATTTAGAAGACTAATAGATCTAAAATCTTTAAAATTATCACAAAACACTTGTTTAGATATTACACAAATCATAGGATAACTGAAACTAGTAAGAAGATTTATTCAAGAAAATATCCTAAAAAATATTAATCAAATCAAAATGAATAGTATCCCACGTCTAATAAAACCTTGAATCAAAAACCATTCGAACCAAGACACTTGCCAGCACACACAGAAAAAAAATCTTTAATTTCTTCCAAAGTAGGAAAGTCCATATTTAAAAAAAAAAAGAGAGGGATTGTTAGAAAATATAAAGCTTACAAAATTTCATGTAGTACTTGATAGTAGTATTTTTTATAAAATTGTTTTCAATAGTGGTTAAAGGCAACAATCAATTCATTTTTTTTTTTGCTAATAGATTCACCATCAATCTGACAGTACCGAATAGAATTCCTTGTCTTCTACCATTGGCAATTCTAAGACAAAAAGAAAATCTTTACCTTCTTTAAGAAATCATTTGATTTAGATCTTAAGATTTTGTATATGCATGAGGATGCTATTGTTATGTGGAAAAAAGTGGCTAGTGATATTAAGAATATTGCAAAAGATGTCATTGGAGTATCAAAGGAAAAAGCTCCTAATAGTAAAAATATTTGATAGTGGAATCCAAATGTGCAAGAAAATATTAAAAATAAGAAGTTTTGTTATAAAATTTGATTTTATTTTAAAATTTTTGATAATTTAAAAATATATAAAGTGGCTCGTAAGGATGCTAAGAAAGCAATATGCCATGCAAAAACATTAGCTTTTAGTGATTTATATAATAGATTAGATACTAAGGAGGGAGAAAGACATATGTATAAGTTAGCCAAACAAAGATATAGGAGTAGTAAGGATTTAGTTCAAGTGAAGTGTATTAAGGATGAAGATCAAAAAATACTTTTCTTAGAATATGATATTCAACAAAGGTGGATGAGATATTTTGCTAACCTTTTTAATGAAGATTGTGAAAATAAGATTGACTATAATGATCTTAGCACCCTAAATGAAAATAAAGATTTATGTTTTTATCGGCGTATTAGTAAAACTGAAGTTAGAGAGGCTTTAAAGAAAATGAAGGGTGGAAAAGCTGTTGGACATGATGATATTCCAATACAGGTGTGGAAATGCTTAGGAGATGAAGGAATTTCTTGGCCTTACATTTATTAAGAGGTTTGATGGAGAAATATAGAGAAAATAAGAAGGATCTACATATGATATTTATTAATTTAGAAAAAGCATATGATAAAGTTCCAAGAGAAGTGCTATGGAGAGTTCTTGAAAAGAAAGGAGTTAATAATGCTTATATTCAAACCATTAAAGATATGTATGCAGGAGCTATTACTTGTGTTCAAACACTAGGTGGATTGACCAAGCATTTCCCTATTTCAGTTGGGTTACATCAAGGATCAGCCTTAAGCCCATATCTTTTTACTTTAGTCATGGATGTTATCACTAGACATTTGCAAGAGGATGTACCTTGGTGTATGCTTTTTGCTGATGGTATTCTTCTTGTTGATAAGACTAGAGAGGGAGTTGAAGGTAAACTTGAATTATGGAGGTAAACCTTAGAGTCTAAAGGTTTTCGCTTGAGTAGATCTAAAACATAATATATGGAGTGCAATTTTAGTAGTAATAGATCTAGTGAGGGGATTGTAACTTTGGGTGATCAAGTCATTAATAAGAGTACACGTTTTAGATATCTTGGATCTATTGTTCAAAGTGATGGTGAAATAGATGGGGATATTATCAACAAAATTCAAGTTGGATGATTGAAGTGGAGGAATGCATCGGGCTTGTTATGTGATAGAAATGTACCCCTCAAACTTAAGGAAAAATTCTATAAGATGGTAGTGAGGCCTGCAATGCTTTATGGTGCTGAATGTTGGTCATTAAAAGAGGAGCATAATACTAAGTTAAGTGTGGCAGAGATGAGGATGCTTAGGTGGATGAGTGGCTTTACCCTTAGAGATAGGATACGAAATGAGCATATACGTGGAAAGGTTGGAGTAGCTCCAATATAAGATAAGATTAGAGAGAGTCGCCTTAGATGGTTTGTTCACATAAAGCGACGGCCTTTCATTGATCCGGTTAGGAGAGTAGAGGTATTAGATTTGACTTATGTTAAGAAAAGTAGGGGTAGACCTAAAAAGACTTGGTTAGAAAATATTAGGAATGACATTTCTTTATTAGATTTAAACGAGAATTTGACTTTTAATAGGACATAATGGAGAAAAAGGATTCATGTAGCCGACCCCACGTAGTGGGATAAAGGCTTGATGTGGTTGTTGTTGTTGTAATAAATCATTTGACTTAGATCTTTGATGCCAATAACTTTTTTATAGAGTTCAGTATAGTCATTTTCTTTTATTTTTATAACCTTCAAGGAGATTTCAATTTCATTGCACTTATCAATTAGAGTTCTTTTTTTCCCCTTGCTTCACAATGTGATGTTGACTTTTTTCTAAGCTTTAAGCCACCTTCTATGAAGTCTAAGCTTCAAAACAAGACTTTTGACCTCATCACCTTGATTAAGCAAATCCTTCCCTATTTGTTTTCTTATTTGTTGATCACTTTTTGTCCACTATTAAAAAAATAAAGAATTGCATAAGAGATAAATAAGGAAACAATCCAATTTAGTAAAAAAAAGTTCGTTTATATTATTTGGCCACATGTATGATATGTCAGACATAGGTATGTCAATAAAATTAAAGTTAACATAATTTCAAGTGTTGATACGACCACCTGACATATTAGGATATAGTTATGTTAAGGAGAAGTTGTGAAATCTCTAAGATAAATTATACTTTTAAGTATTTTTAAAATTGTTTCATACATTTAATACATGCAAGTGTCGTTCAACATATATTGCATTAGAAATTAATTTAAAAAGTCTAAAATTTAGTTACATTTTTCTCAATCATACTCACCTTATATAAGTCAAGGGGTCGATTAGGATCTGCTCTAGATGTCGGCCCCTCAAAACCTACCACTCTTTCATAAAAAGATCAGACACATGTATTTTAAGCACTTAGGTTGCTAGCTGACTCCCCAATTCAGGCTGGCGTAAGTAGATTTTGCACTACATTAGTTAAGTTTGAATTAGTTTTTTTTTGAGTGGCCAATTTAGACTTATGATCCGTGCATGTCATATTTAGAGTCATAAAATCCCAAACTTCAAGAATATAATCCCAAAATTTTAACAAATCGATAACTTAAATTAAAGTTTCTCTCGATCTAAAACTTAACGTCTAACACATAGAATAAGGTTGAGGCACTTCTGAATTATCTCATAATATCAAAGTGCTTCTTACTTCTCTTTCTTTGATTTCTAAAATACATATTAAAACTCAATCTATTTATAGTTGAGATTCTAAATTCACTTCATTTGATATCACTTATAAATAATCGTTAAAAATAAAAATTTTATCGTTATTCTAATCGAGAGTATTCATAGATAATTTAACCTCCCTATGATGTAATTAACTACGAGGGCTTACACTCGTAGGAGATTTAGAACATACATCTACTTTTTAAACATTTGAATTGATCCTTTCTTGGGAAAATCAAAATCAATAATGATATCAAACATGAGACCATCTCCTTGAGAGTTCACCATTAAGCCAAGCATAAGAGATCCGCTTGCCAAAAGTTTCCCAACTTAGAACTGTGAGGCAAAATGGCATGGGCTTCGATCACCAAACAAACGAGATTGTTTTGGGGAATTCTATTTTTCTTTTATCTGCCCATTCTTTTTTGGATATTTATTTTTGTCTGCTCTTCACAGCCTTAACATTCGATACACAATAAACAATTAGTAAATATGAATCTTAATCGCATCACATACCCAACAAATACATATTAAATATGTATCAAATGCGCAACAAATATTTAATAAATGCAAAAAATTATGCAGTAAATATGTATATAACATGCAATAAGTACGTAGAAAATGCGCATACACATTACGTACGAAGTCTTTACGCATTATATTCACATTAAGTACACACTATTTACGTATTAAATATTTTACACATACATAACAAAATATGTAGTAAATAAGCATGACATGCACAATAACCAAAAAAACACATAGTAAAAACATAAACATTATTTATATTACAGGGACAAAGTGCTTATTGAATCGAAATAGGGGGAGAGTGCTTGCAAAGCTATAATTAAGGCTCCATATAGTCGTTTGAATTTTCAATCATTCAAACGAAGTCGTTTTATTATCAAAAAATTATATAAAATAATTATTTAACATACATCATTAGAGATAACTTTAATTACAATAAATATTTTACTTTAACAATCAATCGTCACAAATATACTTATTACATTTATTGTTTTGATTCAATGATATATAATATCATCCTCATATACCTACCTAGTGGCTAACTGGAGGGTATGCATGTTATGAATTCCTCGGTGAAGCATTCGGGCATACTTGTGAAATTACACTTCTTAGCTAATGGCTGACTAGAGAGTACACCACTTATAAATTTCTTTGTGAAGCATTCAGGCATGCTTGTGAAACTACACTGCTTAGTTGATGGCTGACTAGAGGATGCACCAGTTATAAACGGTTAAACATTCGGGCATGCTTGTAAAATTACACTGCTTTGAATGTGAAGACATTTATATTGTGTTTTCCTTCACGGGTGGTTTCCTTGTTAAAAAAAAAATAATCCCAAGAAAAATTAGTTACAATACATCATAATATATAATGAAAATAATTTAGTAAGAAAGTTAAATCATACTTTTTGACTTTTCTTTTCTTAGTGGCTTTTCAACATTGCATTCAATATGCCTTTTGGCCTACACTTTAGAGGATCCTACTCTGTGTAAATTTGTGGTTCTTTCTCTTACCATGAAGAATCAAATATATATTAAGGAATATCCTTCATCACAACCAACATGTATTGTTCAACCTCCTTATTCAGCAGCTCTCATGTGCTAATTTGATATGCAAGCATACTAATATGATTTTTGAATATGAATCCACTATAAACTTCAGTATTCTTTTGAGAAAATCCTTCCAATATTTGGCATGAATATATATCTTTTCGAGCTCTTGCTGACTATGGCAACAGTATGTACTCAGGAATTTTCATAATATATATCTGCCTCAAAACTATCAAAAGCAATGAGAACACAAAAACCCATCTTTCAAACTTTATGCAGGTGCATTGAATGTTTCAATATTGTGCATCAAACTCAACAACCCAATAATTAGAATTGATATATCATAAAAAAATTATCTTGATTGGGCACGAATCTCAAGGCAAAATCAAACCGAAAACTTCAAAAATTAAATATAGGATCACATAAACTCTGATTTCAACAAACTTAACGACACCAAATTCGACTTAATCCGAGCCTAAATGAGACCAAATCAAGCATTTGAAGCACTATTAGAAAGTTTGAACCACAATTTGAGTTACTAACGGTTTCCAAATATGACGTACTTATAGTCAAATTGAGCGGCTCGGCAAAACAAATCCAACGAGTCCAAAATCATTGAATTCCAACATCATTAAGACTATCAAATATCCGGTGAACGATACACAATCAAGGGACTCAATATCAGCCGTCAGTCCAACCACTCCCCATTTACCCTTGATCTCTCACCTATTTACTAGCCATGTCATTCTCAAAAACTATAAATATCCTCTCATTTTTTCTTTAGAGGGGACCAAAGCAAGAAGAATAAGACAAGAAGAAGAGAAGAAGAAGAGAATGATTGGATGGAAGAAACTCCTTCACGACCACCGCCAGAATTTTTCCCGATGCCCGAGTAACGCCGTAATTCTACTCGACGCTCGAGTGATGCTGAAATTCTACCCGGCACTCAAGTGATGCCAGAATTCTGCCCAAGTGATATCAAAATTCTGCATAATGTTCAAGTGACGCGAAATTATGCATGATCTCCAAGTGACATCATAACTCTGCCCGACGTTGTAACTGGTTTTTAATCCAGAAGTGATTCATTATAATCTGATCGTCCTAAATTTTAAGGACAAGCTAGCCTCTTGTATTTTAAGGAAACACTAATGAAACTCTTTCAACTGGATGCGGCCCCGTGGTTTTTCCCCTTTCAAGGTTTTCCATGTAAAAATCCTGATGTTGTTATTTTATTTCCTATTTGTGTGCTGGATATCCATACAACGCTGAGCTAAAAATTTTCTTACTCTATTACCGCGTATATTCTAGCCCGCAATAGTTTGGCGCTGTATATGAGAAATATTATTCCATAATTTCAAGTGTTGCTACGATGGTCAACAAACATAGCAATCGTACCTTGGGAGCCTTCCTCTCCAACTCATACCAATCCAAGAATCCTTCCATGAACCAGAGATGCCAGACATCCACCTCTTTTTATATTGGGAGGCATAATGCTATTGGAGAATAAACTTCGGGGCCTTCCATGGAATATCATATTAAAAAGATGAAGGAATCTCAGAATGAGATCCTTCAACTCCTACGAGAGACTCGTTGACCGGCATTAGCACCTCAAGAAGAGATTCTTCTCCCGCAAGATCCACCAGTGCTTGAAGATATTCAACTCGAACATCTTCATGGTGAGATTCTCTTTCCTTCGCCAAGGATGTGCCCTCCGACGCATCAAGAAAATGAGCTTGCTGACACTGTAAGTTCTACACATCCTTCACACACAGGTCGCTAACCTCACATTCGTTCGATCATCCCTAAGGATTTAGCCTAACAACGTATTGCTAAACTCCCTCGTAACGCCCTACCTCATGAACTATGAAGAATAATACATTAAGAGTTCCCTCGAGGAGATATGAGGCAAACTCTTCGTCAATGGGACTTATAGGAGTCATCACCCTTACTAAATCTATCCTTCAACACTCCATTCAAGCAGGATTCAAACTACCGAGTATTGATTGTTAGGATGGGACATCCGACTCGTATGAACATATCGATCATTATATAACCAACATGCATATCCAGCGAGCCTTAGATGTACTAATATACTAAGTTTTTTCTGCTACCCTCAAGGGACAAGCACGAATGTGGTTCTATTTGCTTTCATCTAGAATGATCCATTCATTCGTCAAATTGGTCAAAGTGTTCGTCGAATAATTCGTAGCCAATAAAAAATTTGCTAAGGATTCTTCCCACCTCTTCGGGATCCGTTAAAATGAAGGAGAATTGTTGAAGGAGTATTTTTATGATTTTCCACCGAGGCTCGACAAATTTCAAGAGTAGATCTTGAATTATTGAGAGGGGTCTTTCTTGGCGGCCTCCGTCCTGACCTCTTCTATTCGGCACTCATGCAAGACATAGTTCATTCATATGTCAGTCTGATCCATTGCGTGGAAGCATAAATCTCTGCAGATGAAGCCATAAATACTCATAGGAAGCAATTTTAGTAATCTTTCAGGAAACACAAAATTGCTCATACATTAGAGAATTCATTTTCACAACAGAAGAAATAAGGGAATAATAGCCTGCCACCATTGCCACGATACAAGTTTCGACAAGAAAAATAGTATACGCCTCTCAACACATCTCAAACCAATGTACTAATGTCCATTTGCGATCAAGAAAATATCAAGTCATATAATCCTTTGAAATCAAATATGAGAAATCAGGATCAATATTATTATTTCCACCATAGTCGTGGGCACACCACTGAAGTCTGTAAGCCACTCAAACATGAAATTGAGAGACTTGTCCGGCAAGACTATCTTCGACAGTTCATTCAAGATTTACTGAGGGGAAAAATCAACAACAAGAAAGACAACCATTAAATAATGTTTAAATGGTTGGTAAGATTAAATAATCGTATAATTTGGGCCTTTGTGTTAGTTACTTGTCATCGTGTATCTCTTCTATGATAAGTAGGGTATCACTCTAATGTCTCTAGTATTTTCTTCCAAGTTAAATGATGTGTTGTCTAGGGATTTGTTGTATTGTCTTACATGATATAGTAGCGTGTTGTTCATTGCGTTCTAATATTGTCTCATTCTTTTAAAATGATAAAAAATGACAATAAAAACTACTGATGAATATAATATATTTATCCATGATTTGGGAAATACATAATTTTTATTATGTCTCAATCAATGGATGAGCAATTTCAGGGAATTTGATCTGACCTCTTTCATATCGATTAACGTCATCGACCAAGGCTCTAACATACATCCTCGGATATGTCATACATCCTTGGTGGATTATCTCGACATATTCTATATAGGTTAACGTCATCTAGCAGGGCTCTAGCATACAACCTCAAATAGATCTTACATCCTGGTGGATTCTCTCGTCCTCTTTCATATAAGTTAACGTCATCGAACAGGGCTCTGACATACAACCTTGGATAATTCATATATCCTTGGTGGATTATCTCAACCTTTTCCATATAGGTTAACGTCACAGAGTAAGACTCTGACATACAATCTTTGATATATCTTACATCCTTTGTGCCTTGGTGGATTCTCTCAACCTCTTTCACACAGGTTAATATTATCGAGCAATATTTTGACACAAAACCTTGGAAAGGTCATATATCCTTAGTGGATTCTCTCGACCTCTTCCACACATGAATACAAAAATCTTAGCAGGCTAAAAAATCTCAAAAAGAAAAGAAGATATATATATATATATATATATCAAAGTATATATCAAAAAGACATAAACAACGTAGTTTTTTTTAGGACAAGTTCATTTTAAATGAAAAATAAGCATCAAGCTCATATAATAATCTCAACATTATATACAATATCATTAGAGTTACATTACAAAATTGTACATTAAGTTCAAGTGTACATTTATTCTCAAGCTGAAATTAAAAGTATATCTGCATCATATGTACAAGTCATCAAATAACAAACAACTTCAAAAAGGTTAAATATCTTTAACATATTCTATTGACCTCTTATCTATTGCACATTGAAGCATCTTCTACAACTTCTTCTTCAAAGAAAGATCATAATTTGATCTTCATCAGGCCTCAACTCAATTGATACTATAAGTGCATCGCCAGACTACTAACATAGCACACTACTTTGGCTCTTTGAATCAGAGATATCTAATATCAGCAAACTTTTGTATGGATGCATATTATATTTGCAAAATGCCACTAGATACCCGCCATCATCGGGCGTTCATCTGATATTTATTGGCGGTCCTTTACTTCATATTATTCATCATCAAATTATTGCTCGATTGCTACTAGAAGCACACCCTCGAACTCTCTCCTTCAGCTCTACACTCAGTCGTTAACTGCTAATAGGCTTCAACTCGATCGTCCATCGCTGATAGACTTCCGTTCAAATGACGTTGAAATTATCCCCATTTACTCATCACTTCTGATTCTCCTCTAGGACGCTATGATCGCCATATCTTCTCAAATCACCCTAACATACAAGCATAAATTGATCTTCTTTTGTCAAATAAGAGAAGAATAAAGAGGAAATAATCTCCTTATATACAAGAGAGGGACACTAAAACTTAATAGGGTAATATCGCCTATCTACGATAGTGGAATACCTCCAATGTAAGAAGAACACCAGATGAGAAGAATGGTTGTAAAAAATTCTAACTTCTACACAAGAAGAGAGTCCCTGAATTTGGGTAGGGATGCCATTTACCAAAATAGAGGAATATCTCAACTGTAAGAAGGTTAGAATACGAGAGAAGAAAGAAAATAAATGACTATAAAAAATTGTAACTTCTACACGAGGAGAGTGGCATTGATTTTGCAAAGGGAAAGTCACATACGAAAAATAATGGAATGCCTCCGCTGTTAGAAAGTTAGAACGATGGATGAGAGAGAAAAGAAACAGTTGAAAAAAATTTCCTTTTGCACTGAAGAGGAGCGTTAAATTTGAGTAGGAAAAATTACCTATGAAAGATAGTGGAAAGCCTCTAGAGTAGGAAGAAAAATGAGGGAGAAATAAGGAAGAAGATGAGAAATCTCCACTTCTGTACAATAGGAGGGGCGTTGAGTTACATAAGAAAAGTAACTAAGAAATAGCTGAAATCCTCAACTATCAAAAAGCTAGAAGGAGAAGAGGAGAAGGTGCAAGTTTCTCCCTGGCCCTGGGGGTATTTATAGTTTTTTTTTGGAGAGGGAAGAAGCTTCTAGAAATTCCTGTAAATTTTCAAATTTGTTTATATATATCTCAAATTGGGCTCGCGGTTTCCTAACCGCCAACGGCTAGGACCGGCCACCAAGAGGTGCGCGACACCGCGCAAGCCAGGCGCGTACCTACCAGGCAGCGGGTGGGCTATGCGCAGGATGCAGACGCAGCTAGCAGGCTGGTCGAGCGAGCCGCGGGCAGGCCAGTAGCACGTGGAGCCAGGCTGACCATAGGCGGGTCGCGGCGGGCCGAGAGCGCGGTTCTACTGCTGACGACTACGACAGCAGCGGTCGGTGGTGGCAGCGGCCACCGATTCGACTGTCTACATGGATTCATATTTGATTTTTTAGTCGGAAAGGCCAAATCGGACTATTTTTCAACGTTCCATACTTAATTTTGGCAATTGTAAAGCCATTTCAGGCTCTTACACGCAAGATCGGATTTCAAATCACATGGAAAATTCTCCGAAGTTTGTGACACGTATTTTCATACTTGTGAAGCTTCGACGTCTGAAAATAGGAGATCAACTGATATATCATTAAAAATTATCTTGATTAGGCATGAATCTCAAGGCAAAATCAAGCTTAAAACTTATAAAATTAAACCAGGGATCACCTGAACTATGATTTTAGCAAACTTATAGTCAAACTGAGCGTCTTAGAAATTTACTAACTCAAAGACACCAAATTCGAGCCCAAATGAGTCCAGATCAAGCAACTGAAGCATTATTGGAAAGTTCTAACCATAATTTGAGTTACCAAACAATTTTCAAATATGATGTGCTTATAATCGAATAGAATGGCTTGACGAGATGAATCCAACGAGTCCAAGACTGCCAAATTCTGACATCATTAAGACTATGAAATATCTGACAAACAGTACACGATTAAGGGATTCAATATTGATCGTCCATCCAACCACTCCTCATTTACCCCTGATCTCTCATCTATTTACTAGCCATGCCATTCTCAAAAACTATAAATATCCCCTCATTTCTCTTGAGAGGGGACCAAAACAAGAAAAAGAAGATAAGAAGAAAAGAATGATTAGAGGGAAGAAACTCCTCCACGACCACCGTCGGAATTCTGCCCGATGCCCGAGTGACGCTGGAATTCTGCCTAATGTTCGAGTGATGCCAAAATTCCGCCTGATCTCCATGTGACACCGAAACTCTGCCCGATGTTGTAATTGATTTTCAATCCAAAAGCGATTTATTGTAATCTGATTGTCCTAAATTTTAAGGACGAGTCAGCCTCTTGTATTTCAAGCAAACACTAGTAAAACTCTTTTAACTGGGCATGTCCCCGTGGTTTTTCCCATTTCAGGGTTTTCCACATAAAAATCATGGTGTTGTTATTTCATTTCCTATTTGTGTGCTGGATATCCGTACAACGCTGAGCCATAAATTTTCTAACTCTATCGCCACGTATATTTTGACCCGCAATAAGAATGATCCATACTCATCGACAATTTTTATGTTCTTTCTTTCTTAGCTTACATGAAATTTTTTGTAAAAAGTCTTTATATATTGCGATGCTTTGCCGCTGAAATCCTGAAAAAAAAAAGAAGCGCAATCCTAAATTGAATTATTTGAGGACGATCTTTTTGAGTTGGGTTGGACTACAAGATAGAAAAAAGTGAAAAATAATAAAACATAATTTATAAAACTAATAAAACATAATATATATTATATGATTAAATATATTTTACATGTTTATATTGTGGATTTCAAAATAATTGGATCCTATTCACCGGTTCTCCGGTTGAACCAGCGGTTCTGATCGGTTCAGTCCGGTTTAATGCAGAAGCAATTTTAAAACTAAATCGGTCCGATCTTGTGACCAGTTCATGATCGAACCGGCTGATCCGGTCCGATATTTAAAGCATTATAATATATTTTAAATATCGACGGCGACAACTTTCAAATATATGGGACGATCTTAGGCTTCGTTTGGGACGGTTTTTTTACTGTTTTCTAAAACGGAGTTTTAGTACAAAATTTTTTATTTTTGTACTAAAACTCTATTTTAGAAAGCCGTAAAAAAACCGTCCCAAACAAAACCTTAGTGTAGTCCGGCCGGACATAATAATTTATCCTCTTAAATAAAGTCCGCGTAGAATAATTCCTTTTCTCTTAAATAAGACGCTCGTCCCTTAACCGCCCGTAGGAACTGACTACTGACTAGGAGCTGCGGACAGAAGCTATAAATGCCCACCGAATCTCCCGCCTTCCTCCGTGCTGCGCGACCGCGAGGTCTTGCCGCGGCGTTAGATGCTGGGGCCAGCCTGGCCGTGGTATGGCTGCCGATGGCCAGAGTATTAAACCAGGTATCATAAATGCTATATTCTGATCCAAGTAAATGCAGGCCTATCCTCTCTGGCTTGACGGGAGAAAAAGTAAAAGGATGAACGGTGGAAGGTTAAACAGCATTGAGTACAGCGAAACTACCATTCCATCTCCCCAGTCCGCACCTAAAGCTATTCAATGCACGGGGCCCTTGGATCCGTAAAAGCAACTCTCAGCCCGTCTACTGGGCTCGTCCTGACCTTACTTCCCTCCCTTGTCTCCATGGCTTACATAAACTCCTCCGCTCCCAACCATTTTCAACTTCTTTCTTCAGCCATCTCCCTCTTCGCCATCGTGATGGGAGCCTTAGCTTTGTCGTCTCGTGTCTCTTCATTCAGCCTGAGCCACGGCGTCGTTGCCTTCCCCACTTCGACAGGGACCACCCGCCACCCGTTGCTCGGCTTCTCCCACCGCCCCCATTTAAAATGCTTCGCTGCTGCTCTCTCTTCCTCCGTCTCAGGTAAGCAGCTTAGCTCGCTACCGTTAGAGAAACCATCTAATTCAATTTGTTATTTAGTCCCGACAGTGGAGAAGGAGGAGCTGGCGAGGTTCGCATACGCCGTCGAGATGGGGAGCAACCTGGTCCCGCTCTACCGTTGCATTTTCTGTGATCACCTAACCCCCATACTAGCTTACCGTTGCCTCGTCGAGGAGGACGACACCGAGTCCCCTAGCTTCCTCTTCGAGTCCGTTGAGCAGGGTTTGACGGGAAGCAGCGTCGTCGGTGCCTTTACCTCCTACTTCCTCTCATTTTGTTTAATATATTTGTGATTAATAACGAGCTTTTCCGGGTTTCAGGGCCGGTATAGTGTTCTTGGAGCTAACCCGGTTATGGAGATTATTTCCAAGGAAAACATGGTTTCGATTGTGGACCGCATGCAAGGTCTGAGGACTGAAGAATTTGTGGATGACCCAATGATTATTCCACGGAGGATTATGGAGGGATGGAGTCCACTATTCATGGAGGAGCTCCCCGATGTCTTTTGCGGTACATTCTCGCGCCTTGAGGAAGTTGTTTTTTTAATGCTGCTTAAACAATGCACGCTTCTGGTGGTTATTAAGAAAGAAGTCGGATCATACTCTATCAGACGGAACTTCCTTTAATTTGTTTGTAAAATTGCCCGATTTCGTTTGAATCATATCTCAACATTTCTTGAACTTGAATGGCATTTGTATATGATGATAGGCTTTCACATCACCCCTCCTGTCTCGCACATTACACCTGCACTGGTCTGCTGTTCCGCCAGCCTGATAAGATTACGTCGTGTCCCTACAGGCATCCGCCGTCATCAAAGACGCAGATCGTTCAACTTTGCCAGATAGGCATTAGATGGGATCCAATCGCTCGGGTTCCATCAAATAACACAAAGTATCATCCCTGGCCAAGATTAGCTTGAATGACTCAATCCTATCACTTGTTAATTCAATAATGATCGAATCCCCTTAGAACAATCATCATAGAGAGCTCAGCGCACACATAATCCGATACCGCAGCAATTAAGCCTTTCAGCTCAATTTGACATAGACATCTCGACTTACCTCCAATAGAAAGTTTGTAGGATTAAGTCCTTCAGAACAAAGGTATGACACATAATAGTTAGCTTTGCTGAATCCATGACTAAAACCATTAAGCGATACTCAATCCTTAAGCGATGGTCGACTACTTTCTACCCACATGCCTAGAAGTTCCTAAATCATAGTACAATATATGTTTATGTATTTGACCATGTCATTTCTGATGCAATCAAAATTTGGGAGAGGGCCCCAAATTTTTGATCACAAAAACAAACTTTTCTAAGTAATAGAAAAGACACAAAATACACGAATAAACTAAAAACAACAACTTTTCTTCATAATATAAAAGACTTACAAACTTAGACACTTACAAATGACTCAAACAAGACAAACACCTAAAGTTGCATTTCTTTGAGAAGAAGGATACAGGTGGAATGACACTTGCGAAGAGACGAAAGAGGTTAGAAGCCAAGACGAAGTGGAGACAAGCTCGCAAGCTTTCTCAGAGAGAGAAGGAAAGAGGGAATTTGGACAAAGCTCGCAAGCTTTTCCAAACAACAAACCTGCAGGTTTATATTTCAAAAAATCAAATCATCACTTGCTAAAACATCCACAAACCAACTCATATTTATAGGCAAGAGAAGAGAAACCAAACAGCCACAATGTCCTTTCATATTCATAATATAAATGAGGGAAATGAAAATCCAACAGTCAACTTCAGGAAATAAAGCACCAAAGCCACGGAAAAGCCCCCCCATCAGCCACGGGATAACAGCCCAGGCGGAACCCGAAGAGGCAGCCGTGGGAACCAAGGAGGCAGCTATGGGAACCAAGGAGGCAGCCGTGGGAACCAAGGAGCCAAGGCAAGGGAACCCAAGAGCCATCAATGGGAAACGATTAGACAAGGGGAAGGAGAAGAGACAAAATTAATGAGCTACTAATAAATTAATAAGTGAACTAAAAACATAGCTCATAATGAGCTAACTCTTAGTTCAATAAATGAACAAAAAACTAGATCATAATGAGCTAAATTCCAGCTCAAAAATTAATGAGCTAGCAAGCTCAAGGGAAGTCAAAACCAAATTTTTTTGGGTTTGATTTAACCCCCCCTTTGTCTATATCAATTTCACTTGTAACAAAACATTGGATATTAAAAATAAAAGGATATTCTTTTCTTCCGCTGTGCAGAAGATAAACCCAAGGTTATAGATAAATATTTATCTTGATGTAATATAAGGGATCTTAGAAAACCTAGAAAGATTCTTTGTATTTGAGAAGCATTTTTAGCACATAATGTATCAAATGAGAGATTATTCTGTGTGGACACCGGACAAGAGAACCGTCCGATTTACGCTCAGGTACTCAGTACCGCTCGGTATAAGCCTGGTACGCGACGTGGCACATTTTTATTGGGTCTTTGAAATCCAGGAAGAATAATTTTTCATATCAAAGAGCCATAAGATAGGAGAAGCAAGTCTTCCATCTCTATTCCCTTCTTTTTCTTTCATCTCCTCTAATCAAAATAATCTTTAGAAGCAAGTCTTCCATCTCAATTCCATTCTCTTTCATCCCCTCTAATCAAAATAATATTTCTTGTTAATGCCCAACCAATTCTATAACATTAATAAATGGCGTTCACATGTTTGAGATATTGTTTGTAATAGGCCAAACTCTCAAATATTGAGATATTGTTCACTTTGACTTAATGACCTCACGATTTTATCCCACCAATGTAACTTTCTGATTTGCCACCTCCCAAGAGTTCTCTAATATGAGCATTCTTAACTTTAGAGCTTCTAATGAAATTCTAACCGTTATATTAAAAGGCGCCTCAACTTTTAAGAGTTTAACTTTATCTTAGTTAATCAACTAATTAATTAAAATAACTTTTGGAAATTCATTTAATTACTAAATTAACGAAATGAAAACAAACTCTAATTAATTTAAAACTAAATCTTTTAATTAATAAACAAATTAATTAATTTAATTGAGCAAATAAATTTAAATTTAATTAATTGAGTAAATTTTAAAATACATTTTAATTGATGAGCTAAACAATTAATTTTAATTTAAAATTTAAATTAAAACAAAACAAAATTAAAAATGTAAGTAGCAGTACTACGAGGAGAGCCACTCTGGTGAAGTTACATACTTTTAAATTAAAGAATAAAATAATAGAAAAATCGTTGTTCACACTAATCAACCTAAATACAACACACACCAACTAAGCACCAAACTCCTAAAATTGAAATCCAAACAAAACAAAGAAAACTCCAAACTCTAAGCAAGCCTAAACTCTTGATGCAACCAAATTTAAAGATTGCAAACTAATCAGATCTTCCTTTCTTAAAATATAAATATAAACGTAAGATCGCAACTTAAAAGACATTTTTTTATAGATAAACACGAAACATGACATATCGACGCGATTACAACCTTCAACTTACAAAATTTTTGAGAAAAAAAGATACAAATGGAATGGAAACCGTGGACATAAGTAGAATTTGTAGTTGGTTAAAATCATCCAACTAATCTTGAAGACAAAATTCCAACCTATGATGCACAGACACGGATACGGCGACACGGACATGACACGACACGGACACGGGACACGGCTTTTTTTTAAAATATAGGACACGGGTACGGCGCGGACACGACAATACATTTTTTATATAGTGTATATATATTAATATAATATCATATTAAAATTGCAAATAATAATAAATGAATGACATGATAACTTGTCTAGCTTATAATATAAAATATTTAGTATAAAATATCTAGTACAACCACAAAAATATAAGCAAATAATCACTTACTACAACATCAAGCATTCAAGCTTCAACTATTAGGATTAGCTTTAGAGGTTTGTTTTTGGCTTTCAATATCATCATCATTGAATATCACTGCTTTCAACTCTGGTTCAAGAAGAGAAATATTTGTAATTGTGCAAAAAAGAGGAGATTAAAATACCTTCATTGCCAAAGAGAAATGAAAATGAGAATATTCGATGAATGAATATTAAATGCAGACGTTGATTTCGTGTTGTGGATAGAAAATAAGAAATTTAGTTTAAATCTCATCAAATATAAGAAATTATATTTTAAAAAAATTATAAAATATTTAAGATACGTGTGTCGGACACGCGTGTCTAGATTGTTTTTAATATTTTTTAATCGGACACGTTTTCGGCGTGTCCGACACGTGTCGGAGGAGTGTCGGACGAGTGTCGTGTCGGACACGGTGTCGGACACTGCACGCCTCTTTGAGCAGAAGTGTCGGTGCATCATAGATTCCAACAAGCGGATGGCATGGGTCCCACCAAAGGAAGTTCTACCGATCAAATCCAGAATGAACTATACAAAATTTAGGAGAAAATGAATTTGTGTGTAGAAAAATATGAAAATAGAAAGCGTCTTCTTCAAGATCAGTTTAATCAAGAAAAATAAATTATTCAAAGAAAGTATGCGGCTTTAATACAAGAATTGGATGTTATTCATTCGACGTGTCATAGAAGTTCTTAAGCTATCTCATCAGGGGATGAGATCTCTCAATCAGAGGGCAATTGATGTAGGCAAAGTTTCGGGTCCCCCCTAGTTGTCGAATAATGCTTCATATTCCCCTTGTTGATGCTTTAGTTTCTCCCCCATTGGTTGCCGTGTGATGCTTTAGTTTCCCCCTTTTGGCAACTATTTTTGCTTCGATTTTCCACCATTTACTATTGCTTTTTTGCTTTCTAATTGCTGTAGTTTTTGAGGAAATCCTAGTGGTTGTTTGGGTGGTGTATTTATTACATTGCATTAAATGTTTTTTTCTTTTCTTCCCTATATATAGTGGATGTTTTCCTACAATTAGAGTAAGAGTTTGACTGATTTTTGGAATGTAAATCTATAGGTTTTCACAAGCTTGCAAGTTAACCTCCTTCTCCTTCCCCTCTAAAACTTTATCTCGATCTTCTACCCCTTATTCTCTATCCATGGTTCCTGCCCTATCTTTATCCTTATCAAAAAAAAAAAAAAGTTTTAAGGGTGTAGTTGTGTCAATATGTAAAGTCTCATGTTTGTCAATGAAAAGTGTCTTTACGTTGTAATTTTTGTTGTCATGTTTATGTTTTAAGAAGGAAGACCTGAGTCCTTTTGGTGCGATCAAATAATACACAAACAAATTATATGATTGTAAATAACTAAATGTCTTCCTTAAACATAAACATGACAAATATAAACCATAAACCTTTTATATATTTTTGAGAAGAATAATTGATGCGGACATCCAACGGTGGGCATTAATCAAAGGAAGAGACCAAGATCGACGGCCGAGATCCCTTCATTTTATCTTATTATATTAAATGTAATTTTTATTTAATTATGCATTTTTCTTTTTACCCTTACTTAAGGGATTTTTTTTATATAAGCCCAAGGGGAAAAAGTGTCTTTTAGTTTCTTTTAAGACCTATATATAGAGGCCTTTGCTCTTGTATTAAAACATGATGGATTATCAATAAAAAAAAATTGCGTTTTGCACTTGGGTTCTTTGGGAAGAACGTTAGTGAAATCCCTATGGGAGGGAGTCGGAGTTTCCACCAGCCGCAGTATGGGTCCGGGCTCGTGGGGTGAAGTCCCTTGGAGAAGGGCAGCGTAGTACCCGTCAGCCGCAGGATATGTCCGGGCTCGCGGTTGTATATTTGATATTTTGTTTATTTGTTTTTGTTCCTTCTTATTGCTCTTCGTCATTATCTTCATCTTCTTCCTCCTCCCCATCTTCGTTTGGCCGCCAGATTCTAGCCTCACTCGAAAACCCCTCTTTTCCCCGTCCAACACCCACAGCCAAACCCATGCCTGACCCCATGTCGCCGGCCTTTATCCCTCTAGCCGCCGATCCACTCTCTTCCTCCATCCAAGCTTGTTTCCTATTTTAGATTGAGTTGAATGTGAGTAGATTTGAAATTCAAAATTAATCATTGAGAATTTCAAAATCTTTCCCTCTTTAATTAATTCTATTTTAGGAAAGTTTCCATTTTTATCTAATTTGAATTTGAAATTCATATTGGACTTGAAATAATTTACCCAAATCGCTTACCTAAATTGAGGAGTATTAATTATTCTAATTAATCTCCCCATGGTCTATGCTTGCCGTCTGCCCTCTCTCCCCTCATGAAGCCGCCAGCCCCATTAATGGGCATCACCATGGTTTTTCCTAATGTGGCCCAGCTCTCATTTGAATTTTGAATTCAAATTCCCAAACTCCACTTCCCTCCAAAACCCCTTCCTTCCTAATTTGGATTGTTTTTAATTTAGAAAGAGATTTGAATTCAAATTAATCAAGTTTGAATTTCAAATCTTTCATAATTAATTACACCCTATGTGGAAACTCCCTTCATTCAATCAGTTAATCAATCCTGAAATTAATTGATTAATTGATCCTTAACTCACATACATTGAACTTGGACACCTTTCTCTCCTCTCTCTCATGGTCAGGCCCCTCCAATCTCTTTCCTATCTAATTAAAACTCCCAATCAAGCCTCCAATCAACCATTAATGCTCACTTAATTAGCCAGCTCCTCCTAATTTCCATTACTCCCAAATTCTGATTTGGAAATTCTTAAACGTTCAACCTAACTGCCCACTCCTTAATTTCCTTCACAGTATCTTCAAAATTGTTGGTTTACCGTTTACTGTATCTCTACTCCAGCAATTGTGCATTGCTGTTTTGTACCCAGTGCATTCCCAAATTGAAGTCCAAAGTTTCCAACGTCAAACAGCAGCATGTCCAAGTTTCGTGATTACTATATAGTGCTGTCCAGAACTTTCTGAAGCAGTAAAACTGCTGACCAGAAGTCTTGGTGAGCTCTCTCTCTGCTGACCTGCAAGAAATCCTTTCCTTAGCAGAGCATTTTTTTTCGTTCTACATCAATAATACAAGTGAGGTGGGAATCATGGATAGAGAATAAGAGGTTAGAAGATCAAGACGAATTTTAAGAGGAGAAGGAAAAATGAGACTAGCTCACAAGCAAAAAAAACTTGCATGTTTTTACATTCCAAATATTTTCACAAAAAACCCTTTTTTTAACTTAGGAAAACAGTCCCTATATATATATATATATAAAATACATTAAATGCAAGAAATAAAAGCACCATCCATTCAGCTAATAGGAACACAGAAAAATAGCAACAAAACCCAAGGGACAACAGCCAAGGGGGATACCGAAGCAACACACAACAGCCAGGGATATAAAAATCATGGACAGCTGCCAAGGGGGGAATCCGAAGCAACACACAACAGTTAAGGATACAAAAAATCATGGGATAGTTGCCAGGGGGAAGGGGAATTCGAAGCAGCACACAACAACACAAAAATTGAAGGGGCAACCAAATAGGGAAGGGGGAAACCTAAATTATTGTTTACATCAATTCTCCCTTGGTGGATAAATCTCTTCTCCTGATGAGATAGATTCAGGACTTTCAAGATGTTCTGAAGGCGTCATTTCTATTTCCTGAATTAAATATTCAGATTTCCTTCATATCATATTCTTTACTTATTCAAACTCGAAATAAAGTTGGGGCTTCTTAGCTTCATATCTTTATGTACACAAATTTATTTTCTCCTGAATTTGGTATAGCTCATTCTGGATAGGATCTATAGAACTTCTTTAGGATGACATCCATCTGCTTTTTGGAATTTTGTCTTAAAAAATAGTTGGCTGATTTTCATCCATAACAGATTATATTACATCATGATTGTCCATTTTTTATTTTTTAAAGAAAAGAAAGGAAGACACATTAAAACCTAAAGCTCTAATACTAAATTGTTGCAATAAAAAAAAACAAAAAATCATAGGATTGCAAACAACTAAATGTCTTCCTCAAACATAAAGATGACAAACATAAACCATAAAACTTATATAAATTTTTGAGAAGAAAGATACAAGTGAGGAGGGAACAATGAATAGAGAAGAAGATGTTAGAAGGCCAAGACAAATTTTAATAGGAGAAGGGAAAATGAGACTAGCTCGCAAGCTAAAAAAACCCGTAGGTTTTTACATTCCAAACATTTTCACCAAATAACTCTTTTTTAACTCATGAAAATAATCCCTATATATAGAGAAAAGGTATTAAATGCAGGAAATAAAAGCACAATCCATTCAACCAATAAGAACATAGAAAAATAGCAGTTAAACCCAAGGGATAATAGTAAAGGGGGATACCAAAGCAACACACAAAGGCCAGAGACATAAAAAATAGTGGACAACTGCCAAGGGGGGAATCCAAAGCAACACACAGTAGCCAAGGATACAAAAAACCTTGGGATAATTGGCGGGGGGGGTTTGAAGCAGCGTAGGGGGGGGGGGGGGGATTTGAAGCAGCGTACATCAACACCAAATACTAAAGGGGCATCCACATAGGTAAGGGGGAAACCTGAAATCTTGTTTACATCACCTTTGTAATCTCTTTTTTTAGTTGCATCATTTTGGTTTCAGAGTTTTAGGTTTTTGTTTGTCTTACTTCTTTCTTTCTAAGAAAAAAAAAGGCATTCCAACAACCAAAGTTTCAAATCGAGATGAAATATAATCTGTAGTTGGTGAAAATTAGCCAACTAATCTTGGAGGAAAAATTCCAACAAGCAGATGGGTCCCTTCCCAAGAAAGTTCTATTAGTCTAATCCATAATGAATTATACAAAATTCAGGAGAAAATGAATTTGTGAGCAAAAAAATATGAGAATAAAAAGTGTCTTCTTCAAACCTAGTTTAATCAAGAAAAAGAAATAATTCAAAGAAAGTATACAACTTTAATACAAGAATTAGATGTGGCTCATTCGACGCGTCATTGAAGTTTTGAAGCTATCTCATCAGGGGATGAGATCTCTCAACATGAGGAGAATTGATGTAGGCAAAGTTTTGGGTTTCCCCCCCTTGGTCGCCGAATGATGTTTCATATTCCCCCTGTTGATGATTCGGTTTCCTCCCCCATTGGATGCCGTTTGATGCTTTAGTTTCCCCCTTTTGGCAGCTATTTTGCTCCAGTTTTCCCCCATTTACTGTCGCATTTTCGGTTCCTATTTGCTATGGTTTTTGAGGAAATCCTAGTGGTTGTTTGGGTGGTGTATTTATTACCTTGCATTAAATATATATTTTTTTCCTTTTCTTCCCTATATATAGTGGTTGTTTTCCTGTAGTTAGCATAAGAGTTTGAATGATTTTTGGATTGTAAATATACGGATTTTTACTAGCTTGTGAGCTAGCCTCCTCCTTCCCCTCTAAAACTTCATCTCGGTCTTTTACCCATTCTTCTCTATTAAAGGTTCCTGTCCCATCTGTATCATTCTTCTCAAAATTTTTTGTAAGTTTTAAGGGTGAGTTGTGTCAATGTGTAAAATCTAGCGTTTGTCGTTGTAATATTTATTATTATATTTATGTTCTAATAAGGAAGACCTGAGTTCTTTGCAATCTCTTTTTTTTGATTGCATCAACTCTCCAAGGCTCTCTAAGCTGCAGCTCCTAGCAAATCCTGCAGTTGCAAACTCTAGCTTCTACAATTGCTAGCTTCGAACACCTGCAAATAAAAAAGCAAAATCAAGATAGAGTGGTAAACAATAAAAAAAAAAAAAAAAACTAGTACTGAAAGAGAAAATGTTGTATTAAAATAAAACTGGTACTGAAAGAGGAAAGCTAGTATTAAAAAAAAGAGAAAACTAGTACTATAGGCAAAGCCAACATTGATACAAAATACTAGTATTGGTGTCGAGGCAGTGAAGTGTGCAAAATTACACAACTGTTGTTAAAACCCGACAACTTTTAATAGAGGTCGTAAGTCTGACTTTAGTTAATGTGTTAGGGAAAATCTCTAGGTAAAAGTAACCTAACTCAAAATCTCACATGTATGCTACTTTCAATGAAATCAGTAAGTCCCAACCTTTTAAACCCTTGGCTACTTTCAATAAAAGAAGTATATGCTAAAATTCGTGTCAGACAATACAACAAGAATGCAGTTTTGAATTTGGGTTCCACCACACATCACTCCTCTATATCTGATGTTGTTAACTCCATTATTGAACATTTTAAAACCTTATACCACCCTCTATCGCCTACTCATAATAATATGGATGTCTTCATTGTTGGAACTTGTATAGCCACTTCAATGCCTCAAATCCTTATCCAACATGTCACTGATTATGATATTAAAGCAACAGTTTTTTCAGGAGCTTCATCATCAGCTCTAGGACCAGATGGATTCAACTTTCATTTTTACAAATCAGGATGGCACATTATAGGCCCGATTTTTTGCCAGTCTGTTTGATCTTTTTCCCAGAATGGTTCTCTCTCTAATAGTGTGAAAGCTACGGCTCTAACCCTCATACCCAAATCAAAACATGCCACAACTTTTTTAGACTTCAGACTAATTGCCTTATGCAACGTTCTTTACAAAATCATTACAAAAGTTTTAGCCAACATACTCAAATCCATGCCATTGATTATAAAAGACAACCAAGCCAATTTTATTAAATCTAGAATTTATACTGACAACATCATCCTTGCCAAAGAATTCCTTTCACTTGCTAATAAGAGGAGTGATCATATATATTTTTGCACCAAGCTGGATATTCGCAAAGCATTTGATACAGTTTCAAGGGAATTCATTATTTCTCGGCTTGAACAAAAAGGCTTTCCTAGCACCTTGAGTAAATGGATCTAAGCCTGTATTTTTGATGTTAATTGCTCATTTGTGATAAATGGAGCTTTAGAAGGCTATTTCCCCTCATCAGCAGGTCTTAGGCAACGATGTCCACTTAGTTCTTACCTTTTTTGTATTTTCATGGAAGTCTTCTCAGCTCTTCTTGATGAAAGAGATTTTGTGGGCATCAATTTGAATGGCTTCAAACTGATCCATCCACTATATGCGGACGATCTTTTGGTTTTTGGAAAATCGGAGGTGGCTAATTGCAACAAATTCATTGCTATTCTCAACTATTTTGCAAATGCGTCTGGTCTCCATGTTAACTTTGAGAAAAGCTTTATTATGGTTCACAAGAGTATTAAAATCACTAGGCCATTTGTCATACTCTCTCCATTCCTAATCTTAGCTCTAAAATCTCTTATTTGGGTATCTCTTTCTCTTTTAAAAGATAATTTGTGACTGATTTCTCCCCTCTAATGGAAAATATCACTATGAAACTAAATTGATGGAAAGCAAATATCCTTTCTTTTGTAGGTCTCCTATAATATCTGAAATTCACCGTTCAGAACACCATTGCATATTGGATTCGAGGTTCGATTATATCTATGACTGTTATTAAATTTATTAGGGAGTATTCATCTAGATTTTTATTTTATGTGGATATTACCACTGCTAGGAAATTGAGATTGGTGTCTTGGGACAAAGTATGCAAACCAAAAATACTCGAAGGACTGGGGTTGCCTTCCATTCCGGTCCTTCAATCCGCTTTCAATTGCTCAGTTATTAGTATAATGTATAATCATTCATCTCCCATATCTTCATGATTTATCATGTAATACTCCTCTCCTTGGAGCCTTGTTTTGGTTTTTGCTTCCAACTTCTGGAAATCCATTTACTCAACTGCTGCTGTGGTTAGAAACTCTTTTAAGTTTCAGGTTACTCCAACCTCTCACATCTCTCTGCATTGGGACCATTGGTGTGATGACTTTACTCTTGCTGCCATCCATGATGGCAATGCATTGCTTCAACTTTATGACCAAAAAGCTTTTGTTAAGGATTTAATCATCGGGAATCATTGGAATTTGCCGAATTTTCTGCCTTCATATGTTGCAAACGCTATTAAAGCCATCCTATTTATGATTCATCGGTCAATTCCTTAAACTGGGAAAACTCTACTATTGGTACTTTCGGCCAATACCTCAAAGAATTTTACAAAGACCAACCAGTTTGCACATGGTCTAGTATGATTTGGTACAAAATGTATGCATTGAGATTCTATACTTTTGCTTGGCTTTTTGTTGGACTTAAAACTGTAGATATTTTACTTCAAAGAAATATTCAGGTGGATCATACTTGTCGTTTATGCCACTCCTCGAACGAAAGTATTTTGCATATTTTCTTTGAATGCAACTATTCATATTCAGTTCTACTTAGCGTCATATCGGGGTCATTTGCTTTGCTTCTAAGACCCACGATTTTGCAAATGCTGGTTTGGATTAATGATCAAGAAAATCTTGAGGATCATACTATAAATTTATATTATCTCATTGTTTTTTGCGCTATCTAATTTATCTGGAAAGAAAAAAAAGAAGAGTTTCAGGAACTTTATGCATAGTAACTCTACCACCTACACCAATATTAAGAATGCAGTTTTTACGAAGCTTAGCAAGTGGAAAAATTTGGACTATCTTATAGGTCTTTTGTAAGGATTTTTGGTTGTTTAGCATTTTTTCTACCTGATGGTTTTGCGCTACTAGTGGGAGGCTATATCGATTTTATGATTACAATTATTATGCTTGTAGGGACCTTACTTAGCCACAAACAGTGACGTGCCTCGTTCTACTGGTCACTCCTTGGATGGCCTTTGGGAAATCAGGGGCCTGCATCTCTTCTTCATGAATAATCTTAATCTGACTTATACTAAGTCCTAGCTGCTATGGCTTTTGAGGCTTCGTGCATTCATGTTGTTGTTTAGATCAAGCCTTTTTGCTGTTTTGTGGCTCTCAACCCTTGTTATGCTGAAGCTAATCAAATTTTGTTAATTTTTTATCATTCATTTTGTTTTTGGCTCACTCGAGCTTGCTCCCCTTTTTTATGGAGAACTTTGTTTCTTTTCACAATTTGTATGTTTGAGGCTTTATTAATATTCAGGCTTTGCCCAAATTTCTCCTCAAAAAAAAAAAAAAAAAAAAAAGTCGACGCAGTAATAATCTCTCCTCGTAAATAAGACGTTCGTCCCTTAACCGCTAGTAGGAACTTCCTAGGAGCTGCAGACAATAGCTAGAAATGCCCACCGAATCTCCCGCCTTCCTCCGCGCTGCGCGACCGCGAGGTCTTGCCGAGGCGTTAGATGCCGGGGCCAGCCTGGCCGTGGCATGGCTGCCGATGGCCAGAGTATTAAACCAGGTACCATAAATACTATATTCTGATCGAAGTAAATGCAGGCCTATCCTCTCGCTTGACGGGAGAAAAAGTAAAACGATGAAAGGTGGAAGGTTAAACAGCATTGAGTACCGCAAAACTAACATTCCATCTCCCCAGTCCGCACCTAAATCTATTCAATGCACGGGGCCCCTGGATCCGTAAAAGCAACTCTCTGCCCGGCTCCTAGGCTCGTCCAGACCTTTCTTCCCTCCCTCGTCTCAATGGCTTACATAAACTCCTCCGCTCCCAACCATTTTCAACTCCTTTCTTCAGCCATCTCCTCTCTCCGTCCATCCTGATGGGGGCCTTAGCTTTGTCGCCTCGCGTCTCTTCATTCAACCTCCATGCTAAACCGTATTAGGAGATGAATAATTCATTGTGCTTTCCTCTTCGACGATGTTGTCATTGGCGGCAAATCAGTGGAGGGACGATTGGCCCCTTTATTTTGCTTCTTTTTGCACGAACACCCCAGGGGATAACCCAGCCTAATCAATTTCAGTTTTTGCTTGCATGATTCGGCTTATTATACGGTTATTTTGAATACTTTGATACTCCAAGTTCATTTCAAGATTCATGTCATTCCCCAGGTTCCAGCCAGCCTAAATATGGTTTTTAGGAGTCCATTAAGCTTTGTATCTTATATAAAATATGCTAATTTTCGATATGTTTGGAAATCTGAGGGATTTATATTATTTTAAGGCTTTAATTTGAACAACGAAAGTGGCTTTCAATTGCTTTGTAGGTGGATGGCTGGGTTATTTCTCATATGACACCATGCGATATGTTGAGAGGAGAAGGCTTCCATTTTCGAGCGCTCCAAAGGATGATAGGAACCTCCCTGACATCAACTTAGGTTTATATAATGATGTGATAGTGTTTGATCATGTCGAGAAGGTATCGCAGTTGTTTTCTTTCAAACTTTGATAACGTAAATTTACTGTGTGGTGTTATTTCTTGGTAATATTTGACTTCGTACCTAATTTATCCTTTTTTTTTTCTTTCTTCTTTTTATTTTCCTCATTTCTTAACCTTTTCAATTAATAAATTGTTTAAATTTTGAAATCGTCCAGATACATATTGAAATGATCCCCAGCAGAAACTTTTTCTTTCAGATTGGATGTGCTAATTATTATTATGCTTGCTTTGATAACTACTAAAGAAAAGAACAGAGAACGAGACACAGAGAAGTGGAAGAAGAATAAAATGGAATTGATATATTAACGCAGGTGTACAGTGATCTATATATAAGCTGTCTAGAGATAAGAATTGATCAAGTGCATACACGTGTAGAGTGCAGATAATAAGTAAAGAATTTAAAGATTGCAGGATCCTTGTGCTGACATGGATATACTGTTAATAGGCCCCCTCAAACTGGTGCATCTGAAGGTGTAACTAGTTTGTTTCCCAATTGTTGAAATCAAGAGATAGACAGAGCTTTTGTGAACACGTCGGCTATTTGGTCTTTGGTAGAGATGTGATGTATAGTGACTTCATTATTCTTGATGCAGTCTCGTATGAAGTGACAATCGACTTTGATGTGTTTTGTTCGAGCATGGAAGACGGGGTTATTGGCCAAGGCTGTTGCTGAAGTGTTGTCACAAAATAGTGGTATTGGTTGCGAAACAGAGCAGTTAAGTTCGTTATGTAGTCAACAAATCCATATGATTTCAGCGGAGGCCAAAGCTAGCGCACGGTACTCTGCTTCAGTAGAAGATCTAGCGACTACTATTTGTTTCTTTACACTCCAAGAAATGAGGGATGAGCCGAGGTAATTGCAATAACCGGAGATTGATTTACGATCTGTGGAGATACCGGCCAAGTCGGAATCTGTATAAGATTGAAGACGTATTGAGTCACGAAATATTGGTAGACCGATATGACACGTACTTTGAATGTATTGAAGTAGTCATTTAAGAGCTTCAAAGTGAGCATTGGATGGATTCTGCATGTGTTGGCAGACTTTATTTACTGCGAAAGAAATATAGAGTCTAGTGAGAGTAAGATAGTGAAGGGATCCAGCTAGTTGACGATAGAGTGTGGGGTTGGGGAAGGCGGTTGAAGTGGAGGGTTTGGAAGAAGATTTAACCGGGGATGGAGTTGCGACGGGTTTGCATGCGGACATACATGCTTTGAGTAAGATAAATTCAACAAACCTGGTTTGATTTAAGTGTATGCCGTAAGAGGTGTGAATAGCTTGAATGCCGAGAAAGTGAGAAATTGAGCCAAGGTTTAGCATACGAAATCGATTGTGGAGTTTTTGTAGGAGATCTTGGATGGATGATTGAGAGTTACCTGTTAGGAGTATATCGTCCACATAGACAAGGAGATACATGAGGATGTTGGATTGATTATAGATTAGTGAAGACGGGTCAGAGTCACTGGTTTTGAAGCCGAGGGAGTGCAGATGACTGGAAAGGGTAGCAAACCACTAATGAGGTGATTGCTTTAGACCATAGAGAGCCTTTTTCAGTTTGCAAACGTAGTTAGGATGTATGGTGTCAAGGAAGCCAGGTGGTTGTTTCATGTAAATAGTATGGTTTAAGTGACCGTGAAGGAAAGTATTAGACACGTCCAACTGATGAATTTGCCAGTTGTGATGAAAAGCAATATAGAGGAGAATCCGAATAGTTGGCATTTTCGCTACCGGACTGAACGTGTTCGTATAGCAAGTCCGTATTTCTTGATTGAAGCCTTGGGCGACTAGGCGAGCCTTGTATCTGGCTATAGTGCCATTAGCTAGGAATTTTGTACGAAACGTCCAGCGACAACCAAGAAGATTTTGCGAGGAGTGTGGGGGGACAAGTTCCCACGTTCCTTGGGATTGGAGAGCTTGAAATTCGTCAGACATGGCCGTTCACCAGTGTTCAAATTTGTTGGCCTCGGTGTAGGTTGTAGGATCGGTGAGATTTTGTTAATGTAAGAGGTTGAATATGGTTTTAGGTTTGAGATTTCTAGTTTTAAGATTAGTTTGGATGTGATGAGTTGGTTTCGGGATGGGTGGAGTAGTACTGGTATGCAAGGAAGAACCGGATGTGATATTGTTTTGAAGTTGAGGAGAAGGTGATCGGTTACGGGAAGATTGAGTGAGCTAGGTAGTGTCGGGTGAAGAGTTAGCTGGAATGGATGGATTGCATCTAGAGGTAGGAACAAGTAGAAGGGGAGGCAACTATTGAGAGGATGGTATGGAGTTGACAGAATTTTGAATTTGATTGAAAGGGAATATGTCTTCATTGAAAATTATGTGCCTAGATACGTAGATTTTTCCCGTATGGGGATGAAGACAGCGATACCCTTTTTGAGTAGTAGCTTATTCGATAAAGACACAAGGTAACGAAAAAGGGGATAGTTTGGACTTGGTGTAAGGACGCAGCCAAGGATAACATAAACATCCAAAATTTTTCAAGTGAGAATATGAATTAATTTATCGTATAGTTTGGCATAAGGACTGAGGTTGTCGAGAGTGGTGGTCGGTAACCTATTAATGAGGTATGTAGCTGTGTGAAGTGCCTCGATCAAAGTGAGGAATGAAGATTGGCTTCAAAGAGAAGACGAATGGTTTCTAGAATATGCCTATGTTTTCTTTCGGCAATGCCGTTTTGCGTTGGAGTGTAAGGACACGAGTATTGATGATTGATACCCCAGTGAGTGCAGAGAGTTTTGAATTTATTATTAATATATTCTCCACCACCGTCAGATCTGAACGTGAGAATGTGTTTATTAAATTGGCATGCAATCATTTTGTTGAATTTGACAAACTTAGAGAAAACTTTGTATTTATGACGAATTGGATAGATCCAACAAAATCTTGAGAAATCATCTATAAACGATACGCAGTAATGATAGCCTTGCATTGATATTTGGGGAGATAGGCCCCATACGTCCGAATGCATGTTCAAAAATACATGAAGTAGTGGTTTTAGATGGAGAAAAAGGGATGCGATGGCATTTTGCCAGTTTATAGGAATTACAAAACTGAGAAGATGAACTAAAACATTTGTTGGGTAGACTTTTCTTTAGACTATGCTGCGTGCTAGAATTGGGGTGGCCGAGCCTACGATGCTAGAGATTAGGAATGGTTTGTCTGGAAAGCAGAGCTAGAGTGTTGTTGGAGGCGGAGAGTTGAAGAGGATAGAGTCCGTCAATACACGGACCCTGAAGAAGAAGGTGGCCGGTTTTCATGTCATGAATTTTGAAACCGTTAGAGGAAAACATGATACTACATTGGTTGTCAGATGTTAAGCGATGAATGGATATAAGGTTAAATGAAAGGTTGGTACATGATAAAGATTTTGTAAATTGAGATTACCAGCCGGGATGGGTAGTATTCCTTTACCGGAGTGTTGGACTGGAAGATTATGTCCGTTGCCAAGAATAACTTGATTATTTCCTATGTAATATTTGGGTGACGCAAGATTGATAGATAAGATGTAAGGTGATTGGTAGCACCACTTTCACGAAACCAATCAGAGTTGGTTGTGGACTCAGTGGGTGAAAAGAGGGCAGGTTTTTGAGCATCTTCACTGTAGGATGAATCGTGACGATGCCAACAACGAAGAGCAGAATGTCCTTTATTGAAGCAAATCTGACAAGTAACGTTGGAGGAAGAATTCCTCTCGGACCGACCGGGATAGCTTTGAGTTGATCGGCCTCAGTTGCTGCGACCGCGATTAGATGTATTTCGACATCTTCCATGACCACGATAAGCTGTAAGGGCCATCTGGGTTTCAGTTACTTGAAGATTGTGGAGATCGCGAGTGATTTCGTTAGCAAGATTATGTTCTTCGGTACTGAGGAGGGTATAAAGATCATCTAGCGAGATGGGATTTAGATTGGTGCCTATAGCAGTTTTAAAAGCTTGATATTGCGCTGGAAGTCCATTCAACGTATAGAGTATGACGTCCTCAGGATCTAGGGGATTACCAGTGGCGGTAATAGCATCAACCTTCGCTTTGATGTTAAGGAGGTATTGGGTCATGCTTTGATCTTTCATTGAGGTGTGATGAAGTTCGTTTTTAAGGTAGATGAGACGAGATTGCGTAGTGGACTAAAGGCGACGAGCGAGCGTTTCCCCGATTTGGGCGCAGTGTTCTAAAGCAAGAACATAGGGCAAGATTGTGGGGGAGATAACCGAGTAAAGTGCAACGGCTAGGTTTTGATCTATAAGAATCCAAGTATGATAGGTGTAGGGATTTGAATCAGATGAATCTTGAGGGGACGGACAGTTGCAAGAACCATCAAGAAAGGTTTCAAATCCATATGCACGGAAAATTTTAAGAATTTGTGAGCTCCAGATGGGGTAGTTGTTGGAACCAGGAGTAGTGGAAATGATGTTTTTGATGTTCCTAACCAGGAATTTGATTTGAGAGGGAATCGGTAGAACCTTGAGTGCGGGAGGTAGGATTAGATGTTGTAGCAGGCGAAACTGAGGAGGACTCCATGGGAGGGAGGGGAGCGACGAAAAGAACTAGGTATCACAGAGTAACCTGCTCTGATACCATGATAACTACTAAAGAACAGAGAACGAGACACAGAGAAGAGGAAGAAGAATAAAATGGAATTCATATATTAACGCAGGTGTACAGTGATCTATATATAAGCTGTCTAGAGATAAGAATTAATCAAGTTCATACACGTGTAGAGTGCAGATAATAAGTAAAGAATTTAAAGATTGCAGGATTCTTGTGCTGACGTGGATATACAGTTAATATGCTTGAGTTACTATATGCTGTTGGCATTTCCATGTTTATTCTCTATCTAAGCAAAGTGAAGTCATCTTTCTATGCTACAAGTTAATATTTAAAAGGTTGTAGAAAGATGAATTGTGTATTGTCAGACGTCTCTTCCAAGTATTTTTCATTAGCTAAAGAAGGTTATTTATATTCTTCTAAGATGCTTTGTGAATAAGATATTGTCTTAAGCAATTGACACCTTCATTCCCTGGGGCTTGAACGATGCTAGTGCTTGTTGCCTTTGCGTATGCAAGAAGCAATTGTACAAACGCCTTCTTTTCTGCTCGATTGGTATGGTTCCAATCTGGTTTGCAGTTTCATTACTCATAAAATTCATCTTTACTAAATCCAATGTGTATAAGGACCCCCAAAGTTTTATATTTTGTTATGGAAGCACGAGGCACAAGAAGTGAAAGATTTTAAAATATATGGGAAATAGGTGTCTTCAAAATTGGATCAGTAATGGGACAAGCTGAGAAAAATATGAATGCTTTCTTCTCCAACTCTAAAACGGATATTACTGTCGTTTTGTTTAAAAATTCTTAAAAAGGTTTATAAGTCTTAATATGACCCTAATGTTGAATGACGTGGGGCCATAATCACTACCATTGTTGAGGTATGCTATCAGTTCAATGCTCGAGCTTGTGAGAATTTTAGAAAATCTGAGTATTTGTGATTGAAAATTTGATAACTTTTTAGAAAATGTTGACATCTTTTATGTTAAGATTTTTCTGTATGCAATACAGCAAAAGATGTTAATTTTTATTCGTTAACTTCTAGAATTCTTTCCCGATGCTTCATGGTGTAGGCTCTGTGCTTTAACAGCTACTATAGCAGCTGGGAACATGAAATTGTCTTGGTGTGTATTCACCTTCATACACATTCGGTTTATGGGCAAATTATTGCATCCGGTCACCGGACGCGGAGATAGGTCCGGATATTAATAAAATATTATTTTAAATTAAGCACAGGTAAAGCGCAGGTAAAGTGCAGGTAAAGTGCAAGTAAAGCGCAGTCAAAAGCGCAGGTCAAAGCGCAGTCAAAAGCGCAACCAAAGCGCAAGTCAAAAGCGCAGGTGACGTGGCAAATTTTTATTGGATGTCCAAACCTATTTTCCGGGTCCGGTGACCGGATGCAATAATTTGCCCGGTTTATGACCCTGGATGTGCATATACGTAACCAACTGCTCATTCTGCAAGTAGTTGGGAACATGACTTTCCATTATCACACAACTCTCCTTGGCCTATTGGTTGAAAGCTTAGGCTTCCAACTAAGAGGTCCAAGGTTCGAGTCCATGTGTATGCGTTGTGTGTGTGAGTTTGCCTTAAATGGCCTAAATGTCCCAAAAAAAAAAGACTTTCCATTATCTGCTGCATGTCGTCTCAATGTGTCACCATTTAAAATGAATATTTAGATTTTTACTGAACTGTTTGTTTTACCTTTAACAGTGGTTTCTTATGATACAGTGGTCATGAGACCGAGCGGTACTTTCCCTTGCCCTGTGATGGAGGGGAGCTGGCCAAATATTTTGACCCTATAAAAATGGTTATTTATGATATTTGCCTAATTGAACTTCCTTGTTTGTTTGTCCCTAGAAAGCTTATGTGATTCATTGGGTGCATTTGCGTCACTACTCTTCTATTGAGGATGCTTATCAGAATGGCAGAAATAGATTGGAAGCTATGTTGTCACGATTACAGAATATGGAACTGTAAGTAGCTTTGACCTAACATTTGATCTCTTTTTTTGTTTGCAATATTTTAAGATCTATCTGACTATGCGTTTTTTACTTTTTTTTTTTAATTTTTTTTTTAATTTTTTAATTTTTATTTATTTATTTTTTAATTTTTTAATTTTTATTTTTTATTTTTTTTAAGATCTGTCTATGCGATTTTTACTTGTTAATGCCTTTGCCTACTTGGTGCAGTCCAAGGTTGTCTACTGGATCAGTCAAATTTCATACTAGCCACTTTGGCGCTCCATTGAAAAGATCAACAATCACCGCAGAAGAATACAAGCAGGCTGTTTTGCAAGCAAAAGAACACATTTTTGCGGGTGACATTTTTCAGGTTGTTTTAAGCCAAAGATTTGAAAGACGTACATTTGCGACTCCCTTTGAAGTTTATCGAGCATTAAGAATAGTAAATCCAAGTCCATATATGGCTTATGTACAAGTATGTTTGTAATTTCCAGCATTGGCTAATTTTCTAATGTTTCGGTTATCCCATAATTGTAGCTGGCTAAGCATAGTTGCAATTGTTTTTAATTATTATTTCCGGTTTCTCTAATTTCATTTCATCTTTGATATTAGGCAAGGGGATGTATACTTGTAGCATCAAGCCCTGAAATCCTCACACGTGTAAAGAAGGCAAGTTATTGCATTTTTGTTGAAATTTCAAGTTCTGGACATTTACAAGCAAGATTGTCAATGTGCAGAAAGTTTTTTTTTTCCTTTGAAGAATGAAGTGCAAACAAAATGCATGTTTTAGCTAATTGAAGCTCACATAACAATAGAACATTAAATAGTATTATGTTATTCAGCAATCTTAATTCCAATCATAATTTTAAATGATTTATGACGTTCTAAGTCAAATATTAGCAAGAAAAATTACAAACTAGTACTCAATTAAAAAAAAAAAAAAACTAAACTAAAGAGATGTTTTATGCATATTTTTATTATAAACACATTCACATTGATAAAGAGTTTAGGAGGAAATATCAAAACAAAAATTAAAGAGTTTTGGGACTCAAAAGTAAAAGAGGAAGAGTTGAAGTATAAAATGAAGTAAAGAAATAAAAACTTGGCTTGAAATCAAAGTTCCATTTGTTTGTGTTTGCAGTTCACTTGAGGTTGTTTGTGCCTTTCTTCTCCTGCTATTTGTTTGATGATATGGTTGATCAAGTGAGTTATGAGCTTTTACATCTTGGGTGGCATTTGTGCTTGCCATGCGGAGGAGAACAACTCAGATTTGTGCGAAACATGATGGGAAAAATTATTGTTTATCAGGACTAGAAAATTTAGACACTCCTTGTGTGAACCTTAATAGCACTTATGCTGGCATCAATCTAAACCGATCTCTATTCTTAAATTGCAGGCTTGAGATATGCTCAATGCTTTGTAGTACATGGTTTTGCTTAAAAAGTGAACTTGAAGCGCACTTTGACAACATTATTTATATGCACCATCCTTTTGTCTTTCCTTCAAAGAGTTATAGTTCAAGGAATTATTGATTAAAACTCTTCTTTTTAAAGAAATCCACTTTACCATTTTTTTTAACATTATAGTATGATCCTTAATAACATCACAAGATTGACATATTTTTGCTTTTTTTTTTTTAATTGAAGAGCTTGATTGGTTTTCCTCATTGTGTCTATTTTTACATTATTAGGCTTAAGTTTATGTTATTCAACAATTTCCTTCCTTGTTATCCAACAATACAATTATTTGTAGAGTAGGTTAAATTAGTATTTTAAAAGATTTAAGAAGATGAAATTAGGAATTGAGGTATTTTGCCTTAATGAGATGAGGAGCCTCGAGGCATAAGTCTTAAAAAAATCCATAAAATTTAAAACAATTCATAAATGTGTCATAAGCAATCTGCATAATGACTTAGTTCATCATTTTAAACCACAAAATTACCCACACACAAAATTTTAATCTTAATTCTTAATCTAAATTGAAAGTTTGAACGAAGATTCAAGGTAAGCATTCACATAAAATTTAAATATACCATGATGATTATAATTCACATTGTAGTCGCATAGCTGATCTCCTTGCTCGTAGTTGCAGCCCACCTTGCTCATAGCCCTGCCCCTCTTCATTGCACTTCATACTACTTGCACACTTCCCACTTGCTTACTAATGAACTACAAAACCCCCTCTCTCTCTCTCTCTTGCGCGCGTGCTTGACTCTCACAATTCCAACCTAAAAATTTTTATTTTTATTTTTATTATATTTTTAAATTCTAACATAAAAATTTGAACCTAGATATAAGCCATATTAGGTATACCATATAATTAATTTTTTTTTTAAAGTGGTTATTAATTTGAGGTGCACCTCGAACGCTTTGAGGCATAAATCCTTGACAATTATCCCTTAAACATAAAATGTGCAAGCATCTCTCAAGTCATAAAATCGTAAACCTAGAGATGGTTTTTGGGCATCTCAAAGTGAGGCATACATTTAATGTTTTTTGTTTGGAGTAAATTGAATTTTTGATGCTTCCCTTGCTCGAAGTTGATGAGTTGATAGTGCGATTTGGTAGCTACACAGAATACAATAAGAAGAAAATGGATGCTAACAAGATGAAGGAATAGGGGCACAACCACTATGCCCAAGTCCATTTGGAAACTATGGTGATGCCTAATGGGGAATTATGCTCCTCCTACTTATTACTTGCTTTGTGTTGAATGACTGATCTGCTTCCCCTTGTTCATTTTCAATCGTGCATTCATTCTGAATTTTGTGCATGCTAGCAATTCTGCTCAAGAAATAAAACTATTATGGCGCTCCATTGTGAGTAGATCCTTGTATGTTGATTTGGACTGGATAGTGATGTATGATTTGAACTGCATCAGAGCTATCAAGAATAAAATTAGTGGTAATTTCCCCTTGCACAATAAACTTGTGGATTTTAAAAACTACTTTTTTCATGCTATCAATTTAAACTTCTCAATTTGGATCTATTGTATTCATGGTACAACTAAACTAATACTCCTGTTAGGTCCAAATTAGATAGAGCTTTCTTTAATGATAAGTGGTTGAATCTCTTCCCGTGTTCTTACCATAATACTACGCCTTCACTATTTTTTGAGCATTCCCCTTTATCTATATTGGGATAATTTCTCTCATTAGACATATATATTTTCAAAAGTTATTTGTGATGGATTTTATGGCACTAATTATAAATGCTTGTAGCATTTTTGTTGATGGAGAGCCTAACTTTGCAATTTTAAGGAACCCTAATATCCTTCCGGAACAATTCGTCCCATCTTTCTAACTTTTTGAAGCTCTTGAGAAATATGCAAGATACTTTTTTGCTCATTGAGAGTGATCTCTTGGACTCCCTTCTATTTGCTTCTAAAATTATTTAAGAAAATTTGATCCATGTTAATAGCTGTGAATGTAATTAGAGTTCTTTTGTCAACAAAAACAATATCAAGCCTTTATCCCACTAGGTGGGGTTGGCTACATAAATCCTTTTTCTCCATTGTGTCTGGTTAAAAGTCAAATTCTCATTTAGATATAATAAAAAAAGGTCATTTCTAATATTTTCTAACCAAGTCTTTTTAGATCTACCTCTACCTTTCTTAACATAGGTTAAATCTAATACATCTACTCTCCTAACCGGGTCATCGGAAGGCCGCTGTTTTATGTGACCAAACCATCTAAGCCTCTAAGGCGACTCTCTCTAATCTTATCTGCCACTAGAGCTACTCCAACCTTTTCACATGTATGCTAATTTCGTATCCTGTCTCTAAGAGTAAAGCCACTCATCCACCTGAGAATCCTCATCTCTGCAATACTTAACTTAATATTATACTTCTCTTTTAATGGCCAACATTCTACGCCATAAAGCATTGCAGGTCTAACCACCATATTATAGAATTTTCTCTTAAATTTGAGTGGTACATTTCTATCACACAACAAGCCTGATGTATTCCTCCTCTTCATCCATCCAATTTGAATTATACCAATAATATCCTTATCTATTTAACCATCACTTTGAACAATAGACTCAAGATATCTAAAACGTGTACTCTTATTAATGACTTGATTGCTCAAATTCAAAACCCCCCACTAGATCTATTACTTCTAAAATTACACTCAATGTATTTTGTTTTAGATCTACTGAAACAATAAACTTTAGACTCTAAGATTGACCTCCATAATTCAAGTTTACCGTCAACTCCAGCTTTAGTCTTATCAAGAAGAAGAATATCGTCAGCAAAAAGCATACACTAGGGAACATCCTCTTGCAAATCTCTAGTAAGATTATCCATGACTAGAGCAAAAATTTATGGGCTTGATGTTGTTGGATAAAAACAAAAATTTCTATTTTCATTTAGAATGTTAAGGTCACTAAAGCCAATCATATTTTTACAATCTTCATTGAAAAGCTTAGCAAAATATCTCATCCACATTTGTTGAATATTCTCTTCTAAAAAAAGTACTTTTTTATTTTCATCCTTAATTGTATTTCTTTTGTCAAAATCTTAAAAATTAGAATTAGAGTAGAGGATAGTAGAAAGTTGGTAATTTTATGATTGATTTTTATTCCCTTGTTATGTGTAAAAAAATATGAGAAACTTTGCATAAAATAAATTTGAAAACCCATCTTTAATTCTGAATCCAGAATTTTACGTAATATAGATGGAATGTTGTTAACCTCTAGATAAATAACAAATGAGAAAGAAATATGAGAGGAGATTTACTTACCTCGTCTCCATCGAGTTGCTGCCCAAAATTCCGGATATCCCGCAAACCTCGGACTCGACGAAAATTGAAATCCCGTTGAAATCCCCGAAATCCTTGCTGGAGCCGTTGGACTCGCATCTCTTCCCGCAAATCCCGCTGAGAGCGGCGCTGTTTGAGTCGTTTCCTGGAATTCATGCGTAAGATCCGCTCAGCCGTACCCAAATCGCGTCGTTAAATACCCGTTGCTCACACGACTCTCTCCCACGACACTCTCGCTGCTCTCGACTTTCCCATACGACGATCTCCAAGCCACTTCTGAACTCCTCCCTTCTTCCTTTCCCACTGCCGAGCTCTCCGATCTCCATCCCGACGCCCTTGCTCCTTCCGATCCAGAGCAGAAAGAGAGAGAGAGGAGATAGAGAGAGTTCCTCTTACCTGAAGCCGACGTCTAGCCGAAGCCGCCTCTCGACGCTCCGATCCCGACCCCGCTCCTATGACTTTTCCTTCCTGTTGTTTAAATTAATTATAACTTATTGTCTTAATTAATTTTAATTAATCATTTTGATTAATTATAATTAGTAAAAAAATGATTATTTAATTAATTATAATTAATCGATTTCTTAATTATAATTAATAAAATATACCCTCTCCATGCCTCGATCCTCGAGCCTCCGCCACCGTCAAAGCCCGCGAAGGTATGAATTTTCTAAACTCAGATTATCGTTTCGTTGTATGCGGCGGATTGGAAAACCGCCTATACACGCCTTTATTGGGCGTGGTGGGATGGGACCCCGGTCCGACGCCTAAGACGAGGCGGGAATCGCCTAAACTCTACTTCGGTGTTCGTGGCGCACCGGAAAACCGCCTATACATCTTTATTGCGCGTGGTGGGATGAGAACCCGGTGCGACACCTACGGCGAGGCGGGGTCACTCATAAGTACCCTCGAGCGGGGGGAAAGCAAACTGTGCATTTTTAAACAGGTACCGTCAAAGCACGCGATGGTACGAACTCTCTAAACTCGGATTCTCGCGTCGTTGTTTGCAGCAGACTGGAAAAACTCCTATGCACGCCTTTATTACGCATGGTGGGATGGGATGTTGGTCTGATGCTTACGACGAAGCGAGCAATAGCCTAAACTCTACTTCGGCGTTCGTGGCGCACCGGAAAATCGCCTATACACGCCTTTATTGCGCTTGGTGGGAAGGGACCCCGGTGCGGCACTTACGGCGCGACGGGATCACTTATAAGTACCCCCGAGCTTGGGGAAAGCAAATTGTGTCTTTTAAACAGGTACAGTCGAAGACCCCATACACGCCTTTATTGCGCGTGGTGGGAGAAACAAAAAATCACGGCCGCGGTGTTCTCGTCAGAGGACACCTGCCATACACGCCTTTATTGCGCGTGGTGGGAAAGGCCCAGTTTTCTCGTAGTTTTCCCATAAACGGGGGAGACGCCGGGAGGCTGTCGAAATTTCGGGTGAAATCGTACCTGGACCTGTTGAACTCAAAAGAACAAAGATGTGGACTCAAATGAACTGTGGACTTGTGGACCAGAATCAAAACTCCAAATGATTTCTAAAAGCCAAATTCAAATAAAATAAAAATCAAAATTGGAACCCAAATCCAAAGCAATTTCAACTTATAATTGAACCTGCAAGGACTTACAAATTTGAATCAAACAGAATGACAAGTGGAGCTTGAACTACACAAGAGACCTAAACAAGCACTTGAACTTGTATTTGAAACTCGAACTGTGCAGCATCAAGGAACGCAAACTGAACTCAAGCTGGATTCGAAACAGGGACTTGAGTTTGAATGGGATGCCAAGAGTTGAACCTATAACGACATACAAGACTCAAGCATGGGCTGGACCTTGAAGTCGGGTCTGATGAAATACATAGGACTAGGGCTTTGGATGAATGAACAAATCAGAGTCTAAGTTAACAACAAGCTACAAGTGGGAGATGAAATCCCGATGCACATGAAAGATGTACGAATTCCTACAACGGTCTCTAAGTAACGAGTAGTGCATGACAGTCTACCTGTACGAAACAGCGAACAACTCAATCCCTGAGCTGTTACGCCACGCCACCGGATCTGCAACCTCCGTACAAGCAGACATAAGGCGTATACAAATACTTTCAAAATACCCCCGCACGTGCACAATAGTTTGTATACACATAAGCACACTAAAAGGGGTAAATGTAATCGAATACTCGCATGGGCCCCGACGAGCGTGTTATTGGTACACACGTGACGTCTAGGGATGCTGCGCGGGTTGACAAGTGAATTTAGGTTCGAAACCGATCATTCTATACGGGTCAATAGAAGTCGACAGGGTTCGAACCATTAAGCAAATATAAAGTTGTGGCGATCGGTATATTTGCTTTAAAACATTCATATTAGGCCTTCAAGGCCTACAACAATATGAATTCACTAATAAATGTACGAAGCCTACGAAACCCGATCCTCAGTCAATATTTCGGCTGAGTTGACAAGGTTCAAGTTACAAATAGAAATGACCCCAAACACCCCGATGATAGCCGTGTTGAATGCAGATCTCAACCGAAGGGGTTCCCAAATACTTTCAATTGTCTCCCAAAAGTCCATTCCAAATATCCAAAAACCTAAAAATCCAAAAAATTCTAAAAAATCCCAAAAATATTTAAATTTGAAATTCAACCCATTAATCACTTAAAACAAAATCCATCCACCCTCCGCAACAGTTTGCCGGGGCGGACAAATTAAAGTTTACTTCAGCTCGCAAAGAGCCAAATGCATGGTCGAAAATATCACTAGGATCCATTCTCAAACAATCTCTTGTCAGTAAGGACGTGGTACGTGTCCTCTAACCGGCAGTTTCACCGCCAAATGGCACTGCAGGTAAACGGTTATGACCCGGGGCCCTCTGAATCGAGTGGTTTTGCCGCCAAATGGCACCACAAATAGCGGTTATGATCAGAGCCAATACGCTCCTTAATGGCGTTTAATCCTTGAGATATGAATCAATAGGATATGATCGATAGGGCACAAAGCCCTCTGTTAGCTAAGGTGGATTCAAATTTGTCCCCTTAGACAAATATTCAACCCCGGTCTACAAGGTCCCCTTTGACGAAGCAACCCATGGCTGCCGACAAGGATCCTTCTGTCAGGTTGGGTCGACTACCTCCTCTGACTAAGTAGACCAGGGACCATGACGGCACGGGACGACGGAACCATCGGATCTTGATCGGGTCTATCATCCATTCCCCCACCATCCGCTTTAAGTGCAAGATGGTGAAATTTCCTATTTTAAATATCAAATACGCCCAAATTTCCAAACTTCCAAACATTTCAAATACCTAAATTTTTTGCTGCTACTATATGCCAGATAACACGTATATCCTACGTATCTGATTGACGACTAGCCTTAATCGAAAGTTCTCTCTCGTTATCGGGAGGGGTAATTAACTATAGGGGCTTGTGCCTATAGGAAACCAGAACTCAGATCATAAAGTCCTCAGAAATGAGGGCGAAATCTCTGGGTAGTGTCTTATCTACAAACCTATATGCCTTCCAAAATTTACCTCGGAACTTAACAGTTAAAACTCTCTCGCCGAATAAAAAGAAAAGCGGGCGGAGGCCGGGGCCGGGGCCGAATTTTCGGAGCCACAAATGTTTTTGTTTGTAGATTGTGGGATTATCGTGAACAGAAAGTTGTTATTCACAAATTGTTGGATTTTTGTTGATGGAAAATTGTTTTCCATGGATTATTGAGTTATTGTAGATGGAAATGTGCCGGCCAAGTATTCATGATTATTCCAATACTCCCTTTCGAGTTAGGTTGTAAATGTTGATTATACCTTGCTTTTTAACTACATTATTAAACCCCATTCTAAGTAAAAGCCTTATTGAGGATATTTGTGATTTTAGACTTGGAACATAATTTAGTTGGGTTGGTTCATTTCCTAATTGTTCAAAGATGAAATATACTTAATGATAGCTTGGTTATCATTATGCACTTCTAAAAATATTTTCATTTGTTATTATAAAATATTTTATAAGGTGGTGTTAAGAACTGCAATGCTTTAAGTCACAAAATGTTGGCCATTAAAAGAGAAGCATAAAATTATATTAAGTGCTACAGAGATGATGATGCTTAGGTGGATGAGTGGCTTTACACTTAGAGATATAATGCGAAATGAGTATATGCCTAGAAAAGGTTGGAGTAACTTTAGTGACAAATATGATTCGAGAGTCTCCTTAGACTGTTTGGTCACTTAAAATTTTTGCCTACTGATGACCTTGTTAGGAGAATAAATATATTAGAGTCGGCCCATTTTAAGAAATGAAGAGGTAGATCAAAAAAGTCTTTGTTAGAAAGTATTAAAAATTCTTTTTTTTATTAGATTTAAATGAGAATTTGAGTCTTAATAGAATACAATAGAAAAAAATGATTAATGTAGTCGACCCCATGTGGTGAGATAAAAGTTTATTGTAGTTGTAGTTTAGTTCTTGTAATAATTTTTTCAATACATCACTTCTTTAATAGCGAGTTCATTGTCTTATGTTAAGCATTATAAGTTCAATTTATTTGGTATTTATCCAAAAATGACGAATTTCAAATATAAGATAGATTTCAAGTATATGTTGATAGATTTCAAGTCATAAAATCCAAAATTCAAAACCAAATTCAAACCCTAAAATCATTGCTATTATAAGCTAGGTAATTATTGCAACCTATTTAATGACTAGTGTTAATCAAAAGTTCTCTCTCATTATCGGGAGTAATTAACCTTAGGGGATTGCGCCTATGAGAAACTAGAACTCCGATCATATAGTCCTCTCAAAATAAGGGCAAAATCTTTGGGTAGTGTCTTATGTAAAACCTAATCCGCCTTCTAAAATTTACCCCATAAATTAAACTCGTTAAAACTCTCCCAATTAATAAAGAGGCGTGGAGAGGACTGGGCACGAATTTTCAGAGTCCACAGGAGGCTCCACATGATGGAGATGCTTACGTCTCTGGTTTAGGGAATACACCTTTGTTTAGCCAGTAGATTGTTGCATAGCTTGGTCTTTGGTCGAAGGTGTGCCCTCTCCTACTATGGCTCAATCACTTGTTATGAAATTAAAGAAGAGAGCTTTAAGCCTGCATGAACTAGCAAGAATTTAAGTTAATACATAAATGAGAGTAAAACAAAGAAGCTGATGATGTTATTGATAGGAAATACTTGAGTTCGCAAGTAATCCTAAGGTAATACTTGAGTTCGCAAGCAACCCTAGTCAAAATCAGCCCAAAACAGTGAGCAAAACTGCTGTCCCAGCAGTTTTACAGCAGCTCCGCAACAGGAAATGCACCCAAACAGAGAAAAATAAGGAAAAGAAACAAGGTTTCCACTAGTAGATGCAAGAAAACAAAGAAAGATACAACGTCCTTCGATTCGAGAGGAAGAACAACTCTCCACAAGTCTCTAGAAAACCCTAGAGCTCAAGCACACAATGAGATCTCAAACTTTTCATTCAAATTCAAGATGAGGACCTAATTCCCCCCTTTCCCCCTCTTTAACTCTCATCCCCATACAAAATCCCTAAACAGCCCTTCTATTCAAATTTCCCCCCCTTTCCATTCAAATTTTCCCTCCAACCCTTGAATTAACTCCATGTGGGGACCGCCGAGAGTAAGTAAGGACCGGAGGGGCCCGCCTAACAGTTATCTCTGGTGCTGTTGGCCTATGAAGTATTGCGGCGAGCTCTTTGACCTTCTGCAACTCCTAATTGCTACACATGACACTTTTATTTACGAGATCTTTGCTCTAGAAAAGTTGGAAATGATGGCCATGTTGAGGTCAATCAATTATAGTTAACTTCTGTGCGACTATGAGAAGGATTAAAAAAAAAAATTTAAACTTGATGCCAAGTCTAAGAAGGTGAACCCATGTCATAGTGGCAACATACATTCGAGTCTCCAAGAGGACTTTGAGCACTTGACTAACATCAACCATACCAAGAATAAGAGGTGATCCATCATACCTAAACCCTGGGAGAATCAAAATTGTTGAGTTACCTACTTGAGTGATATCCTTATAAAATAATCGAGTGGTTAATAACATAACCATCCAAGTCTCGTGCTAATAAAGTGCTTTGCAAGTTGTAATGATTGCCCTCTAAAGAGTAAAAATAATTCTACCTTGACAATCTTTACCATCAATTATGTTAATCCAGTCATGCTGTCTAAAATACCTCACACATTTGGTTAGCGTACTAAGGAGAATCGGTCATCTTGAACATAAAGGGAGGCTAACTCTAAAATAGCCTTGAGAATTTTGTATATCATGCTAAGAATCATTGGCACTAAGGAGATGCCCTCACCACATGAAACAGGGCTAGCAGCTAGCAAAACAGTAGTTTGGATAGATCCCTCTCTAATGGTAAACTCAAAAGGATTATATTGTAACATCCTGCGATGTCCAGTCTACCCTCCTAAATAAAGTTGCAAATTCAAGTATATAGTGGAATAATATCTTGAGAATGTGTTGACAACCCCACCATCTTGTGAGGCAGCCACTAGTGGCATAAAATCTTAGGAAAGACTATTGGCATAATCAATTCCCCTCATATGTGACCATTAGCTAAAGTTTATGTTTTGAGAAGCTCCTCATTCGGCGATATACCCTCTTCATATCGAAGAATGAATTTTAGCAATCTAGATACGATATGTAACTCCCATATTGTGATAGTTAGGGCCTCTTGGTCCATCTAATAAGTGTTTGGCAGAGTGTTAGAACTCAACCACGCCTCCGATCAATGATGGAGGGATGCCCGCCCTCAAAACATAACATGAAGTGCACAAATTCGCTTAACCTCCCATCTCCTTCAAGGTGTTCTTGTGTGCTGGCAAGATGTATCAACAGCGGCGGAGTGAGGGGGGGGCCCACGGGGGCACGTGCCCCCCTCGATTCGGATATTACCCCAGGCTGGTCGCTGTTTTAAAAAAAAAAAAAAAATTGCAATGCCAAAGCCCTAAGTCCCGAACCGACTCGTTGCGATTGACGGCTTGACGACGCGAGAGCGAGAGGCAGGCTTCCAGCGACGACGCCATCGACGCGTTCCACGCTTCCAGGGGGCGATCGCGTTCCAGCGTGCTCGACTGCTCGGTGGCACGGTGCTCCAGCCTCCAGCGACTGCGGATTGCTTTAGGTAAAATGAAATTTTTTTTTTCAAATTTATGTTTTATTCTACATTTCTACTGCATTCTTGATAGCTTTTATGTGTTATTCTTTGATTTATTTTCAAGTTTATGTTTTACTCTTATGTGTTAATTAACATAAGTCTTAATGTGTGTCTTTTAATTTGTTAAGTTCTTAACCGATTGTCGATTGATATTGCAAAATAATAAAATTTAAAAAACTCTTTGTAAATTTTAGAAAACCGATTTATAATTTTAACACAAAAGATTTTTCAACCACAAAACATTAAAGTACGTAAAATAAAAATGCAAAAAATTAAAGAGAATAAAAGAACACCAAGTTTTATAGTGGTTCGGTCAAACTAGATCTACATCCACTCCATGAAGACTCCCTCTTCAGGTATTGCACTATACCAAAGTGACTCTTCTTTTGCCCCCACAGCAAGGCGGATAAGCCTTGACAATTTTTCTCTCTTCCACCAATCCGCGGTGCTGCAAAGAACCGTCGTCCTTTCACACCCTCCAAGTGTCAGCAGAGAACCGTCGTCCTTTCACACCCTCCAAGTGTCGGCAGAGAACCGTCGTCCTTTCACACCCTCCAAGTGTCGGCAGAGAACTGTCGTCCTTTCACACCCTCCAAGTGTCGGTAGAGAACCCGCGACCGATGTTAAAGAATTTCACTTAAGAGCCTTCAGAGGAGATGAGCAGAAACTTGAAGGAAACAAAGAGATCATCGCTTTGGGTAACCTTGTGAATCCCTCACAACCCCCTCGATCACTTGATCTCTCACACTTCACTCTCATATTCTCTCCCAAACACTCACACTCAATGATCCCTCTCAAGATAAATTCACAACAAATGCCTTTCTTTGACAGCTTTTAGGACTTCTTATATAGAAAAGACATGAAAAAATCATCCAAAAAGTGAAATTTACAAGGAAACTATCATACGATCGTACTGTATGATCGCATATCGTCCTGTAAGAATGAATAGTGTCCCGTAAGAATTGCATGTACGAATGCATAGTGTCCCCGTACGAACACAGTGTCCTGTACGAATTGCTCGTACGAATGCATAGTGTCCCCGTACGAACACGTATTGTGTTGTACGAATCGCTCGTACGAATGCATAGTGTCCTGTACGAATCGTCCATACGAATTAAGTTCGTCCGGGACGAATAGTATGAAAAAATTTTCAAATTTCGTCTATACAAAACGTCAGGACGAAATGAGCAAGAACGGATCCAAGTCGTTCATCCTTGTATGAAATTGAGATCGTCCCATACGATCCATACTTAGAAAAATTTTTTCTGTGCGAGAACAGACCCGAGACGTTCGTCCTTGTACGAAACTGGGATCGTCCCGTACGATCCATACTTAGAAAATTTTTTTAGTGCCAGAACAGACCCAAGACGTTCGTCCAACTGCTCGTAAGAGTTTATGACTGAACAAATCGTCCCGCACGAAATGAATTCGTAAAGTACGATTAGTTTAAAATTTTTGCAAATTTTAAACACTCCCCCAGTGTGTGTATGCACAGTTACTTAATTACAATCACACTCTCTTAGACTCAATAAAATGAAAAATACAGTCTCATTTTACAATGAACCAAAATCTATTCTGATTTGAAGTCTTCAAAAATCTGAAGTATGATTTTTCTGAAATGTTAATATAGACACAAAACAAGTATATAATGAAAAATACTATTAAACATAAAGATGTGAGCCATAGTGTTTGTTATCATAAAAAATATAAACTCGTGAGCAATGAGTCGCAACATCAAGTTCATGATATGTACCCATAAGGCTAGAAAGCTTCCTTAATCAAGGAATCTTGAGGTCAGTGTGGAGAATCAGGCTATAACTAATGATGTCCCAAAGTTTGTACCACCCAGTTCACTCCACAATATCAACAATTGGTTTTAGGATGCTGCACATGTCGGAGCTCACTTGATCAATGGTGCTTTTTAGTGTGTTGAATTCCCCACACTTTTAACTTATGGTACTCACCCATTTTGTTGATTCCCTATAGATGAAAGTTTCAAGCTCACAAGATGGAAGCATGATTTGATTAAACAAGTTGCTGTCAACATTACGACCCTTCATATTTTTCTTGTGTTGCTCGAGTATGTTCTCAATCTCAACAACTCGTTGAGGATTATGTCTGTCTATCATGACCCAAATGGCCTCCTTAGTAAGCTTAACATATGGCATATTAGTGGGCCTTCTTTAGCTAAAATTTTCCATCTGCGTGTCTTGACCACCTTTCATGTTTGGGATTCCATTTTACTTTCTTTGTACTCCACCTTTTGCTGTCTGACATCAGTTTTTTTATTTGGAACTAATAAGCGGGAGATAAGTTGCTATCTGACATCTGTTAAATCAACAAAATTTATTAAAATCTTGTATCAATATGCAACTATTTTTCTTTGTTTAGAGGAAGATTGTTAACCGGCCCCTTGCTGGAACTGTTAGAAGAGGAATGTCAGAGAAAGCGGATAAGATGCAAGAACAGCTGCTATTGATAGATGAGAAAGAACGTGCTGAACACATAATGCTTGTAGATTTAGGACGGAATGATGTTGGAAAGGTTTGCCTTCTATTTTTCGTTATATATTTTTAGTTCAGCTTGTTTAGACTTTTACTACAATTTCTTTGTTCCGGGTCATTTTCTACTGTTTTTTTTCTCTGTTTTTACCTAATTAAATGATTAATCTATCTGAAGCTATCAAATTTAGTATACTTAAATACTCATATTTTAAAAAAAAGGCTGGATACTGACAGAAGAATAAAATTTTTAAGAGTACTCATTACTCAAGAGAGAGATTGCAGTATATATCTTAGTCATTTCTCTTACAGGATTAGTACAATATATTTATGTTTTTGTGAAGCTATTGTGCACATATTTGTCTTTATCTATATACATAATTTTAAGGGAAAGAAAATGAGAGACAATGAGAGAGCCCTTTTCAAAATAAAGCTCCCTGATAATTTGGATTTTTTATTCCTTGACAGAGGAAAAGAATATTATATGTATAAAAAGTCAAGTTACATCATTTTAAAACCATAGTGAGAAAGCCCCCTCCAAAATTTCAAAAACATTAGAGAACTTTATTTTAAAAGGAGTTTCTCTGAAAAAATTATGATTCTAATTTTTAAATGGAAGAAAATAGTATTTTTTTTAATTAAAAGTAAAAATTACATGTATATGATTTGTAAGATCTAATGTAATCTATCATATCTAATTTTTTTTATTTGAAAAGTTGGGTAGCGACATAATTACAGAATTATATAATTAGAAAAAAAGCAATAGACACAACATCACGGAAATAAGAGATTAAGCATGAGCTTTAAAAAGCTACAAATATTTGTTTGGTATATTTAAAGCATTTATCTTCTTTAAAATATGTCGCACTTCTTTTCCATGACTAGAATTCATGCACTTGAGTTAACGTGTTGAACTAGGTGGCAGAAGAGCCCGATCAAGATCATATGGTTATGCGTCCCGGGCTATCATGGTCCCTGGTCTACTTAGTAAGAGGAGGTATCGACCCAACTTGACAGAAGGCATTTCATCGGCAGCGATGTGTTGCTTCGTCCTAGTACATTTATGAGTATGTGTGTTTGAACATGCAAATGTCGTATATACCCATTGTACTGCATACATATAATCGTCGTACAAATACATTATGTAAAATGCACATAAAGAAACATGCAATTCAATACCCGCATGGGCCCCAATGAGCGTGATGTAAGCACACACTTGACGTTTGAGAATGCTGCACGGGTCAAAAGTGAACTTGTGACGCCCCAGGCATCCATAGTGAAAGGATTCGTCTGACATTCTGATCGAACTCCATTCCAGTTGCCTTGCTCGGACCTGAAATTGTCACCCACATATAATGAGCTTAAATAGCCCAGCAGGTCACCAAAGCTACAACTGAAATCAAAGCACGGTACTGCTATCAAATCCATAACAGTCAATGATCAATGAGTCTATGCAGCGGAAATCAAATCAGTAGTCAATGCAGTACGGAAATCAATAGTCGATGAAATCAATAGTCGATGCAGCGATAGAAGAACCGATAAATCAAACTCAATCAATCAGTACGTCAAATCTCAGAAGAATCCGTCGATCAGTCAAATCAATCGTATCGAATCAATCGATCAAATCAATACTATCTAGTCAATAAAATATATCGGAAAAGCAATACGATAAATTTCAATCTATACTAGCAATGAATCAAATGCAGCAGGTAATACGGTGCAGAAACAATAGAATGAGTCTAAAATCAATAATGTCAATGAATCTATAGTGTCAAGTCCATAGCATCAATTGAATCAATACAATATCTATATCCATCCATATCAATATCAATGCTCAATAGTATCAATGCTCAGCGATCAATCAATGAAATCGATTAAATCGTACAATACAGTAAATCCATAAATCCGATCAAATCAATAAAGCAGTAAATCCATAGGTCAATACAGCAAACATGCAGTCAATACGGTAATACTGGACAAGTACAATCAACTGGCTATGTTGCTGTTGTAGAATCCATATTGCTGTTGTAGATATCCATACGTTGGTTTCAATAAAAAGAGTCGTCACTCTATTGCCCGTCGGCCGCCCGTCGGCATTTCTATAAACCCCTTATGACTCCCATCCATATATCCATAATCGATGTTTAAAGGAAAGCCCGTCGGCCCACCATCCTGTACAGGTCAAGTCAATCTCCAACCAACGTTCAACCAGGTTCCACTTGTGTTCCAGTATCAATAATCAATCAATAATCAATTCAATAGTCAATATTAAAGCAATCATATCAATATTCACATTCATATCTATTCAATTTATCAATCTCAGGCAAATCAGAAATCCTACGAAAATTCGGCAGCGTAACGGCAGTCTATCAAATTTACACAAAAATCCTACAAAATCACAATTCACCAAATTACAACAGAATGTTCACGACAACAATATAAGACTATTCTTCTACTGAATCCATATCAAATAACATCCTGATATTTTTCTATTCAATTAAAATCGCGTAGAACCAATTCCGACCGGTAAAATCATCGTAGAAAATACTCAAATCGTGTACAATATTCATATCTATAACATTCTAAAAGTTGTGCGGTGAAAGTTGTGTCAATACCAGATCAGGTCCAAAATTCGACTACGAAAACACAAAACAGTGCACATCTCGATCAAAAATCAATATCTTTGAAAACAGAAATATGATTCGAAGTCCTTACCACGAGATCTACACTTTTCCCAACAGCTGCGTCGGACGAAAAGCGCTCCGCGGCCTCCGAAATCTAAGCTTTTTTCTCTTTTTCTTTCTCTCTCTCTCTCCTCAGATATTTTCGTCTTATAAAAAATATTTTCTCTCTCCTCAAAACGAGCTGATTTCCTTATAACCTTAGTCTGATCGGCCCGGCCGTTCGCCACATCGTCCTGGCCGATTCGAACAAAATCCAATCGGCCCGGACGATTCCTCAGGCCGATAATTAATTTGCCAAAAACCCTTGCTCTCGGGATTTTGCCAAGCACTGATCGTCCCAGGACGATCCAAAATCGGCTTGGACGATCCAGTCCAGAAATCATTACAGAAAACACTCCAGAAATCAACCGTTTTCAATGCACTGATCGGCCTGGACGATCTCAATATCGTCCCGGCCGATCCTGGGAGAAAAATCCAATTCAGAGAGGAACAGTAAGGGAACGAGATCTCACAGAACTTGAGTTCAAGTCCGATCCTCCTCTTTGAACGGACCAGAGTTGACTTGATTTGAACTAATGAACAAATACACGGTCGTAGCGCCGACCATAGTATTTGATTTTATATATTTATATTAGGTCTTCGAGGTCTATTACAAGAAATGTTCATTACTAAAAGCATAAAACTCTTTATTTTTAATATCCGTACGATAACTCACAATATCAATAATTGAACCTAATCCTCTTTCAGTGGGCGGTCAAAGTTGACATGATTTAATTGACAAATACACGACCTATTTAAATAACCCTGATGATGGTCGTGTTGAAAAAAATCTCAATCGAAGGGTACCCCAAATATTTAAAATGCCTCCCAAATTTTCATAAAATATAAAAAAATAAAGTGATAATAAAGTCACTCTAATAATGACCGTGTTAAAAGATAATCTCAATCAGAGGGGTTAATTTTTGAATTCTATCAAAACTCCAAAGCTTTACATCTAGTAAGTATATCAATATTTAAAATTGAAACTGATTATCTAACACTTAAAGCTAAAGATCAATCCATCATCCGCAATTGTTTGTCAAGGTGGAAACATTTGAAAAGCACTTCAGCTCACAAAGAGTAATTGTCAAGTCGAGAATATCACTATGATTTATTCTCAAACCATCTCTTGACAATAAGGACGTGGTACATGTCCTCTAATCGGTGGTTTCGTCGCCAAATGGCACCGCAGATAAAAGGTTATGACCGAGGCCCTATGACCCAGTGATTTTATCGTGAAATGGTACCACTAAATTACGGTCATGGCCAGAGCCCGTATGTTCTCCAATAACATTAAATTCTTGAATAATGAATCAATAGGGTATAATCGATAATGCACAAAGCTATTTGTTAGCTAAGGTGGACTTAAATCTGTCCACTTAGGTAGACATTCACTTCAAGTTTACAAGGTACCCTCGGACAACGTAACCCATGGTTGCCGAAAAAAAATCCTTCAATCAGGTTGGGTCGACTACCTCCTCTGACTAAGTATACTAGGGATGATGATGGCTTGGGATGACGGAACCGTGAGATCTTGATTGGGTTCATCATCATTTCCCCCACCATTCACTTTAAGTGCGAGGTGATAAATTTCAATTTTCAATATCAAATTATCCTGCTACTATACGCTGGATACTACGTATCTGTTCGATAACTATCCTTAATTGATAGTTCTCTCTCATTATCAGAAGTGATAATTAACTATAGCGGCTTGCGCCTATAGGAAAACCTAAACTTAGATCATAAAGTTATCGCAAAATGAAGGTGAAATTTTAGGTGATGTCTTATCTAAAACCCAATCTGTATTTTGAAAATTTACCTCGGAACTCAAACTCGTTAAAACTCTCCTCGCCGAAATACAAAAGAAAAGGGTAGCGGAGAGGTTGGGGTATGAATTTTTGGAGCCCACATCTTGCAATAATGATGTTATGTAATAAATGAATTGAAATCAATAACATGCCATTTGATGCATTTTTCTTAGATGAAAGACATTATATTTTAACATTGCCATTAATAAGTCCCATGCCCTAGATGAGAAAAATTGAGGCTTGCGTTAGGTAGTCGACAGCCAGCGTAAAACCCATTGAATAATTATGACATAAATCCTTTAATACATTGTGATAGAAAAGTACCACTCAAACTTAAGGAAAAATTTTATAAGATGGTGGTGAGAATTGCAATGCTTTATGGCGTAGAATGTTGGCAATTAAAAGAGAAGCCTGATATTAAGGCAAGTGTTGCTGTGCTGAGGATACTCAGGTGGATGAGTGGATTTACTCTTAAAGACAGGATACGAAATGAGCATATCCATAAAAAGGATGGAGTATCTCTAGTGAAAAATAAGATTAGAGAGAGTCGCCTTAGATGGTTTGGTCATGTAAAACGACAGCCTTCCGATGACCCTGTTAGGAGAGTAGATGTATTAAATTTGGCCTATGTTAAGAAAGGTAGAGGTAGACCTAACAAGACTTCGTTAGAAAATATGAGAAATGACATTTCTTTATTAGATTTAAATGAGAATTTGGCTCTTAAGAGGATATAATGGAGAAAAAAGATTCATGTAGCCGGCCCCACGTAGTGGGATAAAGATTTGATATTGTTGTTGTTGTTGAAAGACATTATATAGGTTAGAAATATGATTACCCAGTTCAAACTCAGAAGATTTAGTTTGCCAAGTGATACGTGGATTTCATTGTTCTTAGTTTAGTACCTATGATTGAAGCATAATTACACACTAGTTATTCATATTAGTAAATTAATTGATATTTTAAATTAATCATATTATTTTTTCATTTTAACTTTTTATCCTATTTAATATCTGTATACTCTTATTCAAGTATGTAAATCATACTTAATTAATTTTGCAATATCTAGATTTAGCATATTATGACATGTCATATAAATCCTTTATTTGATCTTTCAACGTAAATATTTCAAAAAATAATTTTATAACATAAAGACATAAAGCGTTAATTAAAGTCAAATCTAAAGTTGCTAATAAATTTTAGATTTATCTTTTTATATTAATCAATGTTTAATTCACTAATATTTGATCTAATTCTGCTTAGTAGATTTTATGTTTGCCACTTTTATGAAAAGGAAGGTAACAACCTGTAGACATTCCTTATGGAAACTTTTATCATTAAAATTCATCAATTAACAAGATTTAGTCTAAATTATTTAATTTAATTGCATTTTAGTTGAAGAAAAACCTTAACTTGTATTTTTAGATTTCAAATTTCTTTTAAATATCTATTCCCTAAAATAATACAACCGCAAATATCACTTTTATATTAATTAAGTTTTAGTTAACTGATTCTTGTTCTTCATGACATCCCTCTTAAATAACATTCCATTTTCTTATTATTTTTGTTTTTTTTCTTACAGTCAAACATCATAACCTTAAAAATTTCCTTAGTAAATATCATTATGCATAGGGGCATAGATCTAGATTTAGCAAATTAAATTGCTTTGATGGTGGAAAAAGAAAATCTGGGTTAGGATATACCTTGCTTTGATAGGAAGAGGAAGAGGAAGAGTTACAATTTTTTTTCTTCCTTCCCAAAACAAAATGAGTCGGACCTCTCCACGCACGTGCTTGTTGTATCCATGCGTGCCATGGTCGCATGGATATCCTCTGCTTTCCACCTCATCGATGCTTGCTCGCTCACCTTCATCTTAGTTTGCTCGAGCCATAACTTTCACCCTCTCAGTGTCTTGCTAATGCCCGCCTACTCTAGCTTTTTCTAAGGTTTGCTCGAGCCTTAACTTTTACCCTCTCAGTCTCTTGCTAATGCCTACCCACTCTAGCTTCTCGGGCTTGCTTGCTCTTGGTCACTTTCCCTTTCTTATTATGTGACTAATCGCACGGTCGCTCCTATTAATCAGATAGACATACAAATGTTTGATAGTAGTTATAAATTCACTTTTTTAATAATACTTTACAAAAAGTTACTTTATATCATTTTATTTATTATAAAACAAATTTTGATTAAATCTTGTTCTGTTAAAATTTCTTTCAAAATTAAATATTTTATAGAAGTTAATAATTATTCATTTTTCTTGAGTAATTTGTCATTTTAGACATTTCTATTTAAGCATCTTTGTAATATATAAAATTTATTCCTGAAAAAATTGAATTATTATTAATATTAATATTAATATCAACCTTTTAAATAAAGTTAATTTTTTGTGACTTTACACATTTGGTGCATGACATTTTTAAAATGCTTTAGTTTGAGAGAGATAGAGTGATGGCGATTAAAAAAAAATTACATCTAAAGTGATAAGAGTTGAGAGTGACTCTGTCCATTAGCTAAATATTTAGGATTTATGGTCCATTCACTAATATATTTAGCTTAACTTGGGCTCTATAGCTAATATATGAAAGAGTTTTAGATATATCCTGCAACGTCAGATTATGGTTTAATTTCCTTAATTGACATCTTATAGTGTTGTCCCATCATTTGAAATACTATCCATGTATAATGTTTAACTAGCTTTAATCATTGGATATGCTAATGTCTGTAGTTTTCACTTGAATGAGGTTCCTATTATATTAAGAAAAGGGAAATGTTTTAAAATTTACACCCTATTTCCTCCTTACCCCTTCCTGATCATTTTGAGATGGGCTTATGTAACAGGTCTCAAAATTTGGTTCAGTTAAAGTGGATAAACTGATGAACATTGAAAGATATTCTCATGTGATGCATATCAGCTCAACGGTAAGGCTAGTTTTATTTAAATTTGAAAGAGGGTTTTGGATGCTATTGAAAAATATTTGCATGTGACGCATATAAGCTCAACGTTCAGGCTGGTTTTATTTAAATTGGAAGAACTGGGTTGTGTATGCTTTCTCGTCTGGTTGTCAAAATTTATGCTTTTAGCACAAATTACAAACAAAAATCATCATTGTTGATTTCAAGCTAAAATGAAAAATGTTATCGCAAGTTTAATGAACTAAATCTGAATTTAAATTTTGCTATACTTTTGTCTTTCTCAAGAAGTGATGCACCACTAGATAATTTAATTTTGAAGAGAAGTAGTCAAAAGTTTTGGTCCGACCAACCCTTAGTGGCATGCCCCAACCTAACCCACTTGTGGTGACACTAAACAAGTGTCGACTAAAATCCAATAGTAAGATTAAATTTGCTACATGAAATTTGAGGGCTTCAGATGAGAAAATGAGAATTGTCGGACACAATAATTAGAAGAATACATATTCTTTTTTATATGAAACTAAATGAAAAGTGAAAAACTCCAAAGGCATTTGAGAAGGTAGAAAATGATTAAAATGGTTCCCCAATCTTTGTGGGGGTTTATTTTAGTTCCAAGCTATATAAAAGGTCTGATTTGGCCAAAAAAAACCACAGTTAAAAATGAAATATCTAAGGAATTTTTTTAGTAAAATCTAATTTTCAACTTACCTTGTTTCTTTGTCTACAACAACCTACTTTATATACAGGAGCGAATTGACATTATGCTGGTTGGGTAGAGAGGCTTTTTCTTTTTGTAATAAATAAATTTGTTTGATGTTTTTTTTTTTGTCTTGATTCCATCGTAATGAAATACATTGAGTTTGATTTTTTTTTTTAAAATTAGAATACTATATTTTAAACTTTTTTATATTGATTTTGTTAAAATTATTTTTATTAGTACAAAGTTTTGTAAAAAAATTCAAGTAAATATATATTCTTAAAATATCATATTTTTTTAATATTACTTGTTAACTTTGACTTCAATTTTCATTTCTTTTGACTACGTGATTGTTTTTACTCCTATTTAAGAAGTTATGAGTTAAATCCAACCTTTTATATAGTGAATGAGGTTGATATAGTCATGGAGATAGTTCAAAGATAAAATTGTTAAGGTCAATAGTGATTGTAATGGATTGATTTCCATTAAGGTTATTATCATTAAGGATGTCTTAATTGTGTTAGACTTCGCTCCTCATGTTGATTGAAAGATACTTACAAAATGAATTTTGTAAAGAGATAGCAAACTACTAAGATGTATGCCTAAGGAAAACAGTATTTATTGGAGGTAACTTGAATTTGAATGTATGTTCTTATAGGATGGATTATGGGATTCATGTTGAATATGAAATAGGAGATGAAATTATAAGTGGAAAAGTTATACTTGATTTCATAATAACTTATTATATTTTGCATAACAAGTATATACTTTAAAAAATTATAACCACATCTAATTACTAACAAAAGTGGGGCCAATAAATCTACAAATATACATCTTTGTTACTTTGATGAAAAGAAAAATCTATTTAGAAAGATTGTAATGTGATTCCAGAAGAGCATTCAATCAGATAACACAGGGTATTAGTTGGATGTATATATTAAGAGTATAAAGAAATCCATCAATAAAATAATTGCCCTAGGATAAGGTTGTGAAATTTGAATGGTGTAAAATTATTAATTTTTTAAGATAACTGTAGAAAATTTAATAAAAGATATTATAAAGGATTAAAGTTAAACTTTATTAAACTATAATTAAGTTGGCAATGTTTTATAAATCTGAGTGTTGGGCAATAAAAAAAGTGATTGGCAGTTAAGTCAAGTGTGGCAAAGATGAGAATGTTAAAATGGGTTTGTGAAAAAATTATCAAGGGTAAATTAAATAATAATTATATTAAAGGAATGATTATAGTGACATATATTGAAAATATATTATTGATAAATAGATTTGGATTTCTTGGGCATTACGCTTTAGGGTAGAAAATGTGCCATAAGATGAGTAAAGGACATTAGTATTGGAGGATTGGAAGAAGGGATAAACTTAAGGTGATAAGGATATAAGTTCTTTCAGATGATTCATAAATAATAAGTTTAGTACTCAACAAGAATGACTGGAACATTCGGATTCATAAAGCTTATCCCAAATAGTTGGGATAATGCTAATGATGATGATTGTCACAAATTACATGGAGAGGTACTTGATAGTTCACCTCATAACGTTGATTTATTTTGATGTCTTTTTGCAATAAGCTCATATTCCTTTTCATGTTCAGGTTGACGCGGAGATGATTAATCTTAATTATTTGTTATGTCTCAAACTCCCATCATTCATGCAATATTCGCCTCTCGTAATTCATTACTGCTTAGGTGCACGTACAGGTTCATTGTAGGTTCTACGGAGTAATATTAGTAACATGTAAGCCTTGTGGTTGCTGTTGATGTTCTGGGATCAAATAAGTTTGTATGTATGCCAGTATTTAACGGTTCCCTTTTCTCGAAGTACCATTACAAATGAATAAACTGAGTTTTACCTAGACTGACGATTGAAGTTGTGTTTAACTTCTAACTGTCCTGGCCTGCCTGAATGATCTTTTTGGTCTTTCTCTGGACAAATTGGATTTCCTCAAGAATTTGTCATTATGCAATTAACCACACCCTCCCCCCCCCCAAAAAAAAAAAAAAAAAAAATCAAATGTACGAATACAAGAGCCTCGTTTTTCCAAGGAAATTAGCACTTTTTATATTCAGGTAGCTATGTTTTAATTTTTGAATTAGTTCTTGGAAAATTCAGTTGTAGTGATCGTATTTTAATGCAGATTAGTGGAGAATTGTTTGATCATCTTAACAGCTGGGATGCTTTAAGAGCTGCATTGCCAGTGGGAACAGTCAGCGGGGCTCCGAAGGTCTGACTTTATATGGGTATTTTCATTTTTCAGCTGTTGCTTTAGTTATGCTTATTTTAAGCACGGAAACATTTTATTTTTACCTGATGATAAGATTGAACTTTTTTCCTACTTATTAGTAGAATCATGCGCTATCTTCTACTTCTAAGGGTTTTTGCCATACATACAGTTTCCTTCGTCATTAGCTTAATTATGTGGAAGTTGTGAATAGAACAGCTACACTCTTACACTTGAAAACCTCACTTTCTAGTTTATTTTGTGATGCTTCTGCACACCAGTGGTATCTGAAAGTTTGCTGTGGCATAAATCTCCTTTGTCCTTGATAATGCTGCACATTACATATAATTTTGACTGTGGTAATGATGAGGACATCGTCAGCGATTTCGACACATGTACCATCAGGAGATGCCGGAGATCGACGGCCGCGATCATGAGTTTTATTTTGAGTCATTTTATGTAGTAGTTTATTTTATTTTCAGTTTTTTTCCGCTTTTTCCCTTATGGGTATTTGGTTGCTATTGTAGTCCAAGGGGCATTTTAGTCTTTTATTTTTTTGTCATTTGGTGGCCTATATATATGGCCCTTTTCTCATGTAATAGAAGTTTTTGATGAATGAAAATTTGATATTTCATGTTCTCTTTGTGAGTGCAAACCTCCTCGATCTCTTATTGAGTTCGTAGGAGAAGCTAGATCTCTTTGTGAGTTCTAAGTCTTCTTGTTCTACTAATTTTCGTTCTTTATTTCTTGTGTTCGATTCGTCGTCGTGGAGATTGGACTGAAGCATTTGTGGAGAGTGGAATGGGAGGAGATGCATGAGGTTTGAATCCCCTTTGAATTACTCCAAGCTTTCTCCCCAATTCTCTGGCCGCCGCCTTCCTCTTCTTCAAGCCCCTTGCCGCCGGCCACCTTGGGCCGCCCAGGCCACCGGCCACCACAACTCCACCCGCTGGCCCCTCTTGGAGTTTTGAATTTGAAATTCAAAACTCTCATGAAGCTTTGATACTTTCCTAATTTAGCTCTTTAATTTGAGGTCTCCAAATTAATTAGATTTCAATTTGAATTCAATTTGGTCTTAATTAATACCCTCTTATTAGGAAACTTCCCTAGCTTAAAAACCTGAAATATATTTCAGATTTTTATTTAAAGCTTTTTTAGCCAAGTGGTCCCCACCTACTTAAGTTAAATATTTTCTCCCTCTCTATGCTTGGCCGGCCTTCCCCTTATTGTTTTTCTATTTAATTGCCACATCACCACCTCTTAAATGCTCCTAAATACCTTTCCTCTCAACGTAACTGCAGCTTTTATTCTAGATTTCAAAATCTAAGATAGGAAATCAGGATTATTCCCTCTCATTCATTAACTCCAGCAGATTTGGGAAAGAATTCCCAAAATCTCAGGGAATTAAAGCATAATTTAATTCCTATCCCTTCACGTGAAACTGAGCCATCAATTCCTTCCGTAGGCTGAGAGTGGCATTAGAAGATTCTGGTCTCAATCAGCCGCCTCCTCCTTCATTGTTTTGCTTGGAATTATTTCTCCAAAATCTCTCTGCTACTGGCCGAACTCCCCATGCTCTTTTCTTGGGTTGTCTCTCCTCAACTCTCTCTTTCTCTCTCACTCAACACCTTTGCTGGAATCAAGGCGTGAAGGCTCCTTCAAATTTCCCTTGCTCCTAAGCCATTCCTCTCAGGTTTTGAATAAGAAACCTGAAGAAAATTTCAGATTTCCTAAAGAGTATTTTTTCAGCTTTTTGGAGAGGAGATCCTCTCCCTAGCGAAGCCTCCGCTTTCGTTCTACATCAGTTTGGTATCAGAGCTTTACGCCCATTCTCCTTTAGGTATCACTTGACGTTTCCCAATGGACCCGATAAGACTCCAAAAGAGTTTAGATGACATCGTTAACCTAGTGGGCAATATGACTAGAATTATAACGGAAAAACCCGTTGACTATCCCCACTCTAATTACAGGCCCCACTCAGCTTATCACCCGAGACCTGAGCCTAGGCCTCCACGACCTCACTTAGAGTCACCTTATCGTCTGCCTACCTTTGATGGTTCTTTGGACCCTTACTACTTTAGGGAATGGGTTAGACAATTAGAGGACTATTTTGAAACACGACATATCCCCGAGTCCCACCAGGTTAGCATCGCTAAATCTCACCTCAAAGGTCAGGCTCTTCAATTTTGGGCAAGATTGGAAGATCATAAAGAGTCTCGCGGTGAGTACCCTACTTGGAAAGACATGAGGCGAGATCTTAATTCAAAATACTGACCCTCTACCAGTGACCACCATCTAGAGCCCGGCCCCACCTCTTCTGTTGGAACAAACCGTGGACATTACTGAGGTCGAGGCCACCCATCCTTTAGTAACGACAAGGTTGCTGTCCCACCTTGTAGGTCTTCACTCAGTCTTAGTGACCGACCCTTTAGTGGGTCTTCTGTTGGTTCAAGCCCCTATGACACCCCACTTGGACTAACTTCTAGCCATCTCAGTCAACCTTTAGTCTCCCCAGTCCTTGATCCTGCAAGTGTAATTCTGATCGAGAAATGAATTAACAAGAAAACGCCCTCTGAATCTAAAACTGAGTGCATCCATTTCGTGGATGCTAATGATATTAAGGGTAACGAGGACTTCTTTGAGGATGGAACAAAAGATATTGAATCAGACTCCCAGAATGACTTAAACCCTGAGCTAGGAAAGCTAAAACCTTTAAAAGTCGACACCTTAACCCACCCCGATCCTAGGCTCCTCGAGGACAACTCCTTGGATAAAGTCTGCCTGGACGATATTAATTTGATCCCGAAAGAAACTGATCTGACCTTGAACACAGTGAAAGTAAAATCGGAAGATTTTAATTTAATTACTGAGATGACTCCGGATAATTCTGATTTAATTTTGGATAATTCTGATGACGACTTAGATATTCTCGAGTTGGAAGTAAGCCAATCGAATTTATCACCTGATTTAAGTGAAACAAACCTGAGTCTCTTTTGGAAGACAGTACTTTGAGTCTGAAAGTTTTTGAGCCTGATTTGAACAATGTCCCCTCTTGTTTCATTAGAGTCTAACTTTAGAGCTGCTCATTTGGATTTATATTTGACCGAATGTGTCATTCTTGATTCATACATTTTGCCCGTTATAGCCTCGTCCTACCAGGATAAGGACCACTTCTATCTTAGTTGGATGAATTTGTTCGATGATACTACCCCCACTAGGAGACTGCTGCCGACCCTAACCGAAACTTCCTATAGAAGTACCCTGGTAGCTAAGAATGTCTTCATTGCTCCCCCTACACCAGTTCCCTTAGATCAAACACTTTAGACCCCCTCTTTTCGTGACTCGTCCACCTTTTCTAACTATGTGTTCGTGTAAGTTAGTATGTTGTGTATGTGTGTTTTATAGTTTGTGGTCCTCCAAATTGTCTATGTTGTAACTTGTGTGTGAGCTCACGATTCTTGTCATTCATCCTACACTCAGAGTTTCTTGCATCCACTTTGGCATCTCATCGTCAAGAACTGCGTAAGGATATTAATAAAAAGAATAACCAAAGCAATGCCAGTTATAAACTTACAGCCGATCTCAAGAGACGGTTCAAAGAATTTGATATTAGAGATTTTTGTATTGGTTCGGATTTGTCCGGAGCGGTTCCCACAAGGGACCATTATAAAGTTATATGCTAGAAGCATTGGACCGTTCAAATAACAACAAAAAAATAAATAGTAATGCTTATGTGTCAGACCTTCCTGAAGGTTTTAACATTAATCCTATGTTAACATCGAAGATCTTGTAACTTTCGAAGGTCCAGAGTGTAACCCTCCTATTCCACGAAATAGTGAGCCTTGTGTGAACCCACCTGGTGAGATCCCCAGCCTAACTCCACCTCCAAAATTGCCTAATTTACCCAATACAGAGAAGATTGAGACAATACTTAGTGATGAACTCAAATTTCCACTAGAGATGATGGTCAACAAAGGTATCTAGTTCAATGAGCAGGGAAACCGGAAACGGAGAACACATGGGTTGATTGTGACGAGCTACAGCGAGTGGACCCCGACTTACTAGAGTGGTACACGAGCTCTATAGATGCTTACTCGATGGGGTCGAGTTTTCTCCCACCTGGGGAGAATGATGAGGACATCATCAGCGATTTCGACACATGTACCATCAGGAGACGCCGGAGATCGACGGCCACGATCATGAGTTTTATTTTGAGTCATTTTATGTAGTAGTTTATTTTATTTTCAGTTTTTTTCCGCTTTTTCCCTTATGGGTATTTGGTTGCTATTGTAGCCCAAGGGGCATTTTAGTCTTTTATCTTCTTTGTCATTTGGTGGCCTATATATATGGCCCTTTTCTCATGTAATAGAAGTTTTTGATGAATGAAAATTTGACATTTCATGTTCTCTTTGTGAGTGCAAACCTCCTCGATCTCTTAGTGAGTTCATAGGAGAAGCTAGATCTCTTTGTGAGTTCTAGGTCTTCTTGTTTTTCTAATTTTCGTTCTTTATTTCTTGTGTTCGATTCGTCGTCGTGGATATTGGATTGAAGCAATTGTGGAGAGTGGAATGGGAGGAGATGCATGAGGTTTGAATCCCCTTTGAATTACTCCAAGCTTTCTCCCCAATTCTCTGGCCGCCGCCTTCCTCTTCCCCAAGCCCCTTGCCGCCGGCCACCTTGGGCCTCCCAAGCCACCGTCCACCACCACCTAAAAATTAGTCCAAGCCGTCGCCCCCTGTTCCCCAATTTTCCTTCCCCACAACTCCACCCTCTGGCCCCTCTTGGAGTTTTGAATTTGAAATTCAAAACTCTCATGAAGCTTTGATACTTTCCTAATTTAGCTCCTTAATTTGAGGTCTCCAAATTAATTAGATTTCAATCTGAATTTGAATTCAAATTGATCTTAATTAATACCCTCTTATTAGGAAACTTCCCTAGCTTAAAAACCTGAAATATATTTCAGATTTTTATTTAAAGCTTTGTTAGCCAAGTGGTCCCCACCTACTTAAGTTAAACATTTTCTCCCTCTCTATGCTTGGCCGGCCTTCCTCTTATTGTTTTTCTATTTAATTTTCACATCACCACCTCTTAAATGCTCCTAAATACCTTTCCTCTCAACGTAACTGCAGCTTTTATTCCATATTTCAAAATCTGAGATGGGAAATCAGGATTATTCCCTCTCATTCATTAACTCCAGCAGATTTGGGAAAGAATTCCCAAATCTGAGAATTCCCAAAATCTCAGGGAATTAAAGCATAATTTAATTCCTATCCCTCCACGTGAAACTGAGCCATTAATTCCTTCCATAGGCTGAGAGTGGCATTAGGAGATTCTGGTCTCAATCAGCCGCCTCCTCCTTCATTGTTTTGCTTGGAATTATTTCTCCAAAATCTCTCTGCTGCTGGCCGAACTCCCCATGCTCTTTTCCTGGGTTCTCTCTCCTCAACTCTCTCTCTCTCTCACTCAACACCTTGCTGGAATCAAGGCGTGAAGGCTCCTTCAAATTTCCCTTGCTCCTAAGCCATTCCTCTCAGGTTTTAAATAAGAAACCTGAAGAAAATTTTAGATTTCCTGAAGAGTATTTTTTCAGCTTTTTGGAGTGGAGATCTTCTCCCTAGCAAAGCCTCTGCTTTCGTTCTAAATCAGGTCACCTTCCATTCTCCCAAGTTAGCTTTAAAGGACATAAATATGGCTAATATATATGTGAATACACAAAATTTGTTTATCCATTTTATTAATTTTTAATTCGATCTCCTATTTCCTTTCTGTTTGATCAGGTGAGAGCCATGGAACTTATTGATAAATTGGAGGTCAGACGACGAGGCCCTTATAGCGGTGGGTTTGGTGGGATATCATTTAATGGGGACATGGACATTGCTCTTGCTCTCAGGACCATGGTCTTTCCAACTGCTAATCGCTACAACAGCAGGTATTCATTCAATAACTTGAATTGGCGGCAGGAATGGGTGGCTGACCTCCAGGCTGGAGCTGGGATTGTGGCAGATAGCAATCCTGATGAAGAGCAGAGAGAGTGCGAGAATAAGGTTGCAGCTCTTGCCTTTGCTATTGATCTTGCAGAAAACACGTTTGTGAAGTTATAGGTATGTCATGCCTGCAATGTTTTATTGTCTTTAGGCTACAGAAAAAACAATTATTTAGGGAGCTTTATTCTTAACTTTAGCTGAGTGATCTATAAGAATAATGTTTTACCCCAAATAAAAAACTGAAAAACGAAACATTTAAATTGTGCTAATGACTTATTGTAAAACATCTAAACGGGAACCAAATCATAGACAATGTAACTTCTTGATGACAATTTTTCATAGCTCAAAAGAAGGATTGATTAGAGCTCTGCTTAGATCCCTTAAGTGTAACAAATAAGCCCTAATTGTAATTCTAAAAGATCTAGAGAGAGTATCCCGATGTGCAGAAATTCCGGCAATTTCCGTCTTTTAACTGCAGTTGGTGAAAAGTACGAGGTTAGATTTTGGTGACAATAATTATTAGGCTAGGTTCTGGTATGAATATATCTGATGCATTTGTTCCAACAAATATTTATACAGCAGAAGATGTAATTTAAATCTTAGGGGCTGTTTGACAACAAGTAGAATTTTTAAGTTTAGTAGGATTTATTAAATCATGAGTGTGTTAAAATCTGAAAACTATTTGGCAAGAGAGCTATTAAATCCTAACATAATCCAAGATTTAAGGTGGATAGTTTATTAAAAAGTGAAACTGTTTGGCAACATAATTAATGTGGTGATCGTCAGAAGAATCGGACCTGCAAGAAGGAAATCCCAATCCAGGGAAAAACACAAAACTTCAAAGCTTTAAAAAGGAGTTAATATTCATCAATGATACATTTCCTACTACAATGCATGCATATATAAACTATCTATAGAATCTTCTAGAAAAGCTTCTAACAAACTATAGTTAGCTAGTCATAAGGAACACTTAAGCTATGATATTCCACATCATTCTCCCCTTGCGTCAAAAGAGCTCGACTCCGTCAAGACGTTTCATTGGGAGGAAAATAGATGTATAAATTATAATCAATCCTCATGGGTTGAAAATTTTGCATCTTCGATGCATACCCACCAACTTGTTCATTAGTTGTATGAGTTCCTTTGGCCTTCCAGAAGAAATAGTAATATAAGCCTTTCTTCCAACCTTAATACAAAATTTTCCAAGAATGAGCATAGAAGGGAGCATCTATCTTCTGTGGGTTCATTGCTTCCAATTGAGTGATATAACCAACGAAACAGTCCATGAGACGTGGTCTATATAAATGAGAGCATAAGCATGAGTAACTTTCCCACACTTGACATATACATCCCACAATGTAGATCCAATGAAGGAGTTCATAGACATCCCTTTTTTCAAAACATAGCATTGATTCCATCTTTCTTGAACTAAAGCATCCAATAATGAACATGCTGACAGTATGCTCCCCATAGTGTATTCATTAGGCTTTACACCTGTTAATCTCATCTGGTTAAACAAAACCAATCCCTCTTCGGCATGATCATGCTGAGCCAAACCAGATATGATTGCGGTCCAGGACCCCACATTCCTCTCCGAAATTGAATCAAACACCTGAGACGAGGCATCCACCATCCCAATCCTGCAATACATGTCCAATAAAATCGTGCTGAAATAGGATTGCTGCTCCCGGTGGACATAAGTTGTAGTGCAGTTTTCCCTGCAATCTTAGCAGGGCTCACTCTCAATGAGATGCGAGTTTGATGGGTAGGCTGCATCTGGCTCCGCACATGCTGCTGCATGGAGATTTGATTTTTCACAGATGATGCTGAGGGAGATAGTGTCACGATCCGGCCTGGTTAGCTCGTAGATACGAGGCGGGAACGAGATCGGACATGTAAATTAAGTACTCATCATTAATTCCATGCAATTCTAAAGATATTCAAGAATAATAAAAGCGCCTCTAAACTTTCATGTCAATGTCACAGGTCTATCACAATGTACAAGATGGTAATAATTTTTTTTTCTTTTTTTTACAAATACTATGCATGCCATCCAAAATAACAAAATAACTACAACAACTACTACTGCTAAAGACAGTAAAGGAACTTGTCACCGGTGCGTGTCTACTGTAGGTAAACCTCGGGTGATCAGCCATCACCTAAGAGTCGGGTCTCCTGAAAATTTCCCAAAACTAGGGAGTGAGCTACGCTCAGTAATTGACAATATGGCTAAAGTTGGTGTACATGTGGATTTTAAAACTACAAAACTACTCATGAACTATTAGATGTCTTAATGCATGTGAACCATGATATGCTTGATATGCTTGCCTAAAACATAAATTAAGAGTTCTTGATACAAGAGAACATGAAATACTTGCATATGTGTCATTTCATAATGTATACATCCGTCCCGGAGTACCGAATTGTACTGATCAGGTACACATCGTTCATGGCCATTCATTTTCATTTCGTTCCGTATTGCCTCAAAGGCCGTCTTTGCTCAAAGAGACACTTCTTGGTACTCCGTCATCAACAATCACAAGCAATATAGCATGAATATGATAGGAAGCTTTCATGTGACACTAAATAACCATTGCATGACTATGATAAGATGATTTCAACCATGATAAGATGCTTTCATAAGATACTAAGTAACCCTTTCATGATATGACATAAGAAACATAACTATTTTATGGCTTGACATAAAAAAAAACTTTAATAAACAAATATAGTTATAATGAAATGCGCACTTTCCTTAGCCAATAAAGTCACTTACCTTTGAGAATTCGTGCTTGGAAAGTTTCCCGCACAAGTCCTCGCCTCCTTTCTTAATTTCAACCTAAAGGAAAATAAGAGATTTAAATCTCTACGACTTTATTTAACTCAACACAATGTTTAATTTTTATTTAATTTAATTATGATTTTTGGATTTAATAAATTCTCAAAATTTTGACTTTCCAATTTGGCTAATTTCTTCCCTTAAACATGCCAAAACTTCCCCTTCATCTAATCCATAATTAATATTTAATCATTTTCGGATTTATAATAATTAATAATTAAGAAAAATTATTTTCTTTCAAATTTCCAAATTTAGAGGCTTCCCCAAACCTTTAGAAGCTAAATTAGGGAACATGCAACCCTTAAACATTTGTTTTGGAAAAACACTAAACCTTCCCAAAATTTTTCACTCAAAAATTTCTAAATAAAAAATCAAAATCTTGTTACTAAAAAGCTTCCCTTACACTCCTCTATCCAATCCTATAACAATTTAAATAAAATGAGAAACCCTAATTTTTAGACTTAGTGTTTTTCTTAAAAATTTTTAACATGAAGGGTAGGAAATCGTAAGTCAAGACAAGCCCTACTAATTCTCTAAAGAAATTTCTAAAAAACTCAAACCCTAAAATTTTTTCTTTCAAGAAAACTCAAAAAACTTCAAATGCTTGAAGGAATACATACCCCAAGTCTTCCTCTTGCTTTTTCGAAAGAAACCTCGTCGGAAAAGCCGCCTGCCGCCGCTCGGATAGCCTTCCCGCCGCCTCCTCCCTCTCTCCCGTCACCTCTCCTCTTGGTCGGCCGAACAAAACGCACAAGGGACCGAAAGTTTCGGTCCCTTAGGCGTGAGACGGGGTTTAAGGAAAATAAATTCGCATATTACGCATGTACCCTTACTCATTCCAATTTCTTAAGACCTTCTAAGGGCAAAAAGGGAAATGCATGTAAAATATTACTTAAACGAACTTCGACGAATTTCAATTCCTAAATCGTGCGAAATTTGGTATGAGTTCTTTATACCGTTTCAATCGAAATTTCGAGACGAATTTAATAAAATTTATTTCGTCGAATTCCGACGACATCGAAATTTCACTTAAGTTCGTCGCGGCCCATCGATATACGTGCAACGCACTAAACTGAAAATTTTTGGGTTTTACAGATAGCGCAACAGAAGAGGCGGCAGTTATTGTGCTAGGTGAATCTTTCCACTGAGAAGACTGAGAAGAAGGGCTGCTTTGCATGAGAGCTGGAGAAAAGCCAGCAAGAGCTTGAGGGAATTTGGATGCATTGGAGCTTCCTGAGAGACGGTTAGTGTAAATACCAAAACAATTGCCATTGGCATTGGACCTCATTGTTGCGTCAACTTCCTGCGTTAGGGTACCATGAAGGTCGAGGATCTTAAAGAGCTTCTCCAGAGAACGACAGCCGATGCTGATCCTCTCGATCCCCAGATGGCGGAAACAAAGTTTCAAAGCGGACTTGCGGATGCTCCCATAAACCTGAAAACACCCGCGACCATAGCCGGCGATAAGCATCCGGTCGGCGACAATGCGGAGATCCTGAGTAGCATCATTAGGGAGGAGATCGATCTCACGGATGCTGCTTGTGGAACGGTAGCTCGGCGTGCTGCTCCCGCCGAGGTTATCACTGCTCCCTAGATGGGGAAGGATGAGCGCGATAGCTAGTGGCTTCAAACTGTCATCCTTTTCGAGGAAGAACAAAGTACGGGAGGCGTAGATTTTTTTGCCCGTGTTGTTGATGCATCTCAGATATGACATGATTGTATCATAGTGATCAATGATGAAGAGTTTCTTCAATTGGAGCACTTAATAAATAGAGCAGCCGTCAAGGTTGTCTTGGATGCATTCTATTTTGATTCTGCTTTTCTGGTTGCCGAAGAGGGAGGGATCAAGACTGCTTGATGTCGAGCTGGAGCGGATGGTGTCGGATGATCCTGGATATTGGTCGCCGACGAATTCGGTTGGTGCGCATGAGATCGGGAGTGGTGTGGGGTTGATATGGAGACGGATGTTGTAATGTTTGGCAGTGAGCGACGTATCTGCTAGAGCGGGTTAGTTGTGCGACAGCAGAGGTCGTTGGGCCACTTGGACGAGTTTGATGTCGTTGAGAGGATTCAGGTATGGGACACCCTATGCATCCGTCCTTTTTGAGCATGAGCGGATCGAGACGAGGACGAAATGCTCTCGAGAGGTGGGAGCGGGGGTGACAAGTTCGGGTGAACTGAGCGAGTGTAGGCTCTCGGGTCGCGATATGAGCGGTGGTTGGAATCATCGACAACGATGGCATTAAAAGAAGATGGAGGTTCAAGATCACGGATCTGGCATTGAAGCGGAGCAGGGTTGTGCCACCGAAGAGGAAGCTCGAGTGGAGGGTACTTCGGCGGTGGATCATGCCATCGGAGAGGGAGTTTGAGCGGCGGGTTGTCCTCAACCACAACCAGTTGATTTTGGAACCCTTTGTGATCGCGTGAAGCTTATGAGAGGAGCGAAGGCGAAGACGCCGGAATGGTTTCCGAAGACATTCTCATTCTGCTTATGGATCTAAGGTTTTTGTTTAATCAATAAGTGATGCTTTCACTTGAGCTTGATGGAAGGCTATACGACTTCGATAATCATCGACAACCCACTTTCTTTGGTGTCGATCATCGTCGACCATCCTTCTTATTCTTTAGCTTCGAGATCGTCGTCGATAGCACACATTCTTCTGCAGTCCATCGTTCTTAGCAAGCTTTGGGTTCTAATACCAAATTGATGTGGTGATCGTTGGAAGAATCGAACCTGCAAGAAGGGAAATCCCAATCCAGGAAAAAACACAAAGCTTCAAAGCTTTAAAAAGGAGATAATATTCATGAATGATGCCTTTTCTACTGCAATGCATACATATATAAACTATCTATAGAAGCTTCTAAAAAAGCTTCTAACAAACTATAGTAAGCTAGTCCTAAGGAAAACTTAAGCTATGATGTTCCACATCAATAATCCATGATTAAAGGCTGTTAGTTCATTAATAATACTCAAATTTAATTAGTATTTTAAATAAGAATTAGTAATTAAATCTAATTTTAGTTACCATCAATAAATTATAATTATAAATAATATAATTAGAAGCTATCAATTATCAAATATTATAACTAACAATTTAATTACTAATGACAATACAAATTATCTAATTATTTATTTAGGTGTTATTTTAATTAAAATTTGATTGATAACTATATTGATAATTATATAATTAATTATTTGATAATTATTTGAAATAAATAATTATATAATTACAACTTATACTATTAATTATTTAACTGATTATTTAAATTATTATTTCGATAAAATTTTAATTACTTATTATACTATTATTTATTTAAGTTTTCTATTAATAACTAATTATTTAATTATAATTTATATAGTTAATTTGTAATTAATTATTTATGATTTAAAATATATTAATTAAATTAATTATATTATATTATAATTAAAAAAATAAGAATTAATTTAATATCTTCCCAATAGCTTTGGAGGCGTCTGCCGACCCTAAGTAGTGGGATAAAGGCTTGATGTTGTTGTAGCTTAGGAGGCGTCTGGTGTTTGCTTTTCTGCTTCTATTTCGTCATGGCTATTTGACATTGTTGCTTCGCGTGAGGTAGAGTTTTGCACGAGTTTCTTGTTCGACTCTTTTCTTTGTTACTGATCGGCTTCGCTGGAACGATTCGATGATGTTCACTTTTGGTCGGGTCAAAAGTCATGACATTTCAACAATGTTCTTTCTGTTGGATTGGAAGTAATGACGGGAGGTCGCTTGCTGTGAAGTTAACTATCTTTCTCCCGTAAATCTATTGTTTACAGCAAAAAGAGGGAAACAAACGATTTATTCTGCCCAGAGATTTATCAGGTGCTCAAAATCTCGTTTGATAGGATTTAGCATAAATCTTGTTGCCAAATTGCCCCTTAACAAGATTCAACATGTTTTTTCACACTCTTCGTGAGTTATTTATGTTTCTTTGTTAAATGATTAATATGAAGAAAAAAGGGTGAGAATATTCTAATTTAAATTTGGTCAGGATGAATTTGAAGTCATGGAAAATTTTAAAGATGAGTACGATGTAAGTGTTACATTAATTAATAATATATTGCACATATCTCAAAGCAAATTCAATGCTTGAAAACTCATCTTGATCAAATTTGAAGTAGGATATTTGTTTGATCTAGGAGACTATAAATTCAGGAATCATTTGAGGGGATTCCAACTCCAGCACAAATGCTGTATTTATAGTTACAACGTTTGGACTCAAGAACATCTATCAACTGGAAACAAAAAATAAAAAATAAAAAAAAAAGTTTGCCAGCCAGCTCAATATTCCCTTCTAACATAAACAATCAGACAGTAACTCCTTCAAACAGCTGTCAAAAACCTCCACTCCACCGCTTAACTCTTGAAACCCTTCAGTCAATCTGGAACATTCCGCCTTCTTTGAGGACGTTTTCCTCTGTTTCCTGCACCCATCTTGCATTCTGTTCTTGTAGTATTTCTCGATTCAGTAATATAGGAGAGGAAATAATGGATGGACCCAAAATTTATGGGATTAATATTGTATGCTTCCTCTGAAAGATATGATTTCGTTAAGTGTATGTGATCATCTTTGAAATCATATTGACTCTTAAAAAAAAAAAAAAAAAGGTTTTCCTATTGTCAGCCTGCCGTAGGAATCGTGTTGGGGTTCATAAGAACAAGGATGATTTTTTATTTCATTTCTTTGGTGGGTATTTTTTTAGCTGTGAAACCAATATTTTATTCTCAGATATTTTTGTAATTTACATTTATATGCTTTTGTAATTTATGTGTCAGCAATCTCTTTTTTCCTCAGGTTATCACATAACAACAGAGGTTTCCAAAATCAAACTTTGAGGAGTTGGAAGCAGAAGGGTCCAAAATCAAACTCTCACAGATCTGGTGAACTTCTATATTGTTAGAACACTGGCTTTCCATGCTATAGAAAAATTGGTCGTGTTTAATGTAGAAAATTTTGATAAATAAGAATTTCTAGGAGTTTTTTATACTGCTTAGCATAGGCATCACGATTTATTGGTTCTTGAATTTTGAAATATTATTTAAATTATTTAGGGTTTATTTTTATTGAGTTTGTGGTGTAATCAAGCTTTAATTGACTTTTACTAATTATATGATTGAAATTAATGATTTATTCTGTTGAATCCGAATTTGTGTGGATGATGCTTGATCTTATTAGCAGGCCATCTGAATAAGCCGATGAGTAGGAACTTGAGTAGACATGCGAGTATATATACGTTCATTTCAAATTAACTTTCGAAAGTTGATATGAGCTGATGATAAATAATTTGCATTTCTTTTAGAACAATCCAATAGGCGTTGGACCCTATCTAATGAGTAAGAAATGCTGACATAATTAAAAAAAAAAGGATGTGTGAATTGTCTCATAATTTCCTCATCTCTCACCATTCATCAAGATGTAGCACACCCACACAACATAGCTTCGAGCAGGTATGGGGATTCTACTCATAGATAAATATGCAGCACCTTCCTGATAACATTTAGGGTGCATTGGGGACGGTTGTAGCAGGTTGTGAAATTGGTATTTAAAAAGCTACTTTTTGAAGTTTCTACACATAAATCAATTATATTTTATTTGGATAATATAACTATAGGCAAATAAATTATCATAATACCCTTATATATATTGAGATTAAAAAAAAATATATAAATGCATATAATAACAAACTGACAATTTTAAATTAAAATGTTATCCACTTTATAATATCTCTAATGAAGTGTAATTTTACATCAATATGTTTTGAACGTTCATGAAACAGAATTTTTCATGAGATGAATTGCACTTTGATCATCACAAAAACTTGTTACTTTTTTTTTTTTTCAAAACCCAACTCATCAAGAAGGTCATGGAGCCATAAGCCTTCTTTTATACCTTCAGTTGCAACAGTGAATTGAGTTTTTGTTGAAGACTGTTGACCTGTTGTACCGAAAAAAAAAAAAAAAAGAGAAAATCAAAATAAAATCAAATCCCTTACCTGCCACACAATCCAGCGCCGCTCGTCGCAGGTCGAGGCCATACCTCGCTCCATTTCTCCCCACGAATGCCGCACGAGTCGTTAAAAGGCTCGAGGCAACGAGGCCTTCGGCCTCCTCTGCAAGCTCTCTCTCTCTCGATTTCCCTCTCCCGCTCTCTCCCTCTCTCGTTCGACGAAGCTCCTTCCACGACATTCCCTTCTTGTCTGGATCGGAAGTCACAACACGTTGATCGGAAGCAACGGGCGGGAGCTCGCTGGCTGCAGAGGCAACTTTCTCCCTTTCTACGGCTTCTTCAGCTCCTTCAGGGCTGTTCGACTTAGCCCCTTCGCCGACTTTCCCTTCCAGTCGGACCGGAAGTTCAACATTTTGATCGGGAGAAGCAACGGGAACTCGCTGTGAAGTTGACTGCCTCCCTCTCACGCGCTTCTTGGGCTTGGCTTCCCCAACGACTTTCCCTATCCATTTGATCGGAAACAGGACAGGAGCCCGCTTGCTGTGTAGGTAACTTTCTCCCTTTGGCAAGCTCTTCGGCCTAATCCCGTGAACCAGAGAGTGTAGAGAGGAGAGAGGGATTATGTTATTTTAATTAAAACTAATTTAAATTAATTTTAATTATAATTATTTTAATTAATTATAATTAGTATAATTATATAATTAATTTTAATTAAATGGTTATAAGTAATGTTAATTAATTATAATTAATTTAATTAAATAATTTTAATTAATTCTAACTTATTTAATTAATTATAATTAATTAATTAAAGTTAATTAATATTAATTAACTCTAGTTAATTAAAGATAAACATAATTAATTAAAATAGTTTTATTTAATAATTAATTAAAATTATTTTAATTAATAATTAATTAAAATTATTGTTTTTAAAAAAAAGGGGGCATGCCTCCTCCCGCCTCGGTTCACGAGCCACCGCCGATCCGCAGGCCGCCAAAGGTATAATTTCTGGAACCCTTGTTTGCTCTCTTACCTCGGCATGTGTGTCGAGTTGGTGGTTTGCCTATATACGCTTTTCTTAGTGTGGTGAGAGGGGCAATCGGCGCGACACCCGCGACAAGGTAAGCGAGCGACCCTTGGTTCCAAATCCTTCTTCGAAGTTCGTAACACACCGGCAAACCACCTATACACGCTTTTCTTAGCGTGGTGGGAAGGGAACCCGGTGCGATGCGTACGACGAAGTGGGGATGCTCATAAGTACCCGCTTGCGGGGAAACAACTGTTTTTTCTCTTGCAACATGTACCTATAGAAGACCCATACATGCTTTTCTTAGCGTGGTGGGGACAAAGACTTTACACGACCGCGGTGTCCTCGAAAGGGGGCACCTATCATACACGCTTTTCTTAGCGTGGTGGGAAAGACTCAGTTTTCTCGTAGTTTTCCCCTAAACGGGAAAGACACCTGGAGGCTGCCGAAATTTCGGGTGAAATACTACTACACTCGGACCTGTTTCGAACTAAAAAAAGAATAAAAGATTTGGACCAAATGAGAAAGAGCAGTGGACTTTTGAACTTGATTGAACAAAGGCAGAGAACCTGAACAGAATTTAAATAATTTCTAAAGGTCAAAATCAAATGAAACAAAATCAAAATTGAACTCAAATTCAGATCATTTGAACATAAGATTGAACTTGCAAGAACTTCAGAAGATTCTGAACAAGCACTCGAACATGTACTTGAACCTGAAGACTTGGTCATCAGGGGACCCCGAACATAGAACTCAAGCTCAAGTAAACTCTAACATGAATTGAACAAGGTTTCAGAAGACTTTAACTTCCAAGAACAACACACAAGATCTCAATGCATGCAAGTAAATAATGTATCATACTCTTACAACAGTCTCTACAAAATCGAGAGCACCGTACCTGCAAGAATGAGATGCATTGGTGTCCCTCCTACATGCACCCGAAACCGAGGCGGATCTATAACAGAAGGCGTTTACGATCTACAACTCATTGCCACCGGATCCGCAATACCCGTGCTAGCGGACAGAAGGCGTGTATAAGTTCTCAAATGAAAAATTGTGTGCATCCAAACGATAGTTATCTACACGACTATAAATATTTTAAAGTACCATGCACATGCACTATAGTTTGTATACACATAGGTACACGATGGGGTACGTTTAAATCAATATAAAAACACTCGCTTGGGCCCCGACGAGCGTGTTATTGGTACACACGTGACGCTTAGGGATGCTGTGCAGGTCGATAAGTGAATTCTAGTTTGAACATGATCCTTCTATACGGATCGATAGAAGTCGACAGAGTTCGAACCTTCAAACAAACACATGGTTGTGGGAACCAGTATATTTGTTTCAATACATTCGTATTAGGCATTCCAGGCCTACGATTAAAAGAATTCACTAAATAAAAGACATGAAGCCCATGAAACCCGATCCTCCTAAATAGATAGGAGTAGACAGGGTTCGAGATATCGAATAAATATGCGGTCACGAAGTCGACCGGAATATTTATCTTATACATTCATATTCGGCCTTCAAGGCATTCAATGAAGAAAATTCATGAACAAATGCATAAAGCCTACGAGAAACCCGATCCTCGGTCAACAGCTCAGCCGAGTCGACAAGGTTCAATCCAAAAATAGAAATGACCCCAAACACCCCGATGATGGCCGTGTTGAATGATGATCTCAACCGGAGGGGTCAATTTCAGGCATTTTTAAATGCATCCCAAAAGTCCAAAATCCAAAATTCCACAAATCCTAAAATCCAGATATTTAAATCTAAAATCAATCCATCAATCACTCAAAGCTAAATCCATCCACCCCCCGCAACAGTTTGCCGGGGTGGACAAATCAAAATTTACTTCAGTTCACAAAGAGCCAAATGCATAGTCGAAAATATCACTAGGATCCATTCTCAAACAATCTCCTGCCAATAAGGACGTGGGACGTGTCCTCTAACCGGCGGTTTTGCCGCCAAATGGCACCGCAGGATAAACGGTTACGACGACCCGGGGCCCTCTGAACCGAGTGGTTTTGCCGCAAAATGGCACCACGATATACCGGTTATGACCAGAGCCAATACGTTCCTTATTGGCATCAAATCCTTGAGATATGAATCAATAGGATATGATTGATATGGCACAAAGCCCTCAGTCAGCTAATGTGGATTTAAATTTGTCCCCTTAGACAAACATTCAACCTAGGTCTACAAGGTCCCCTTGGACGAAGCAACCCATGGCTGCCGATAAGGATCCTTCTGTCAGGTTGGGTCGACTACCTCCTCTGACTAAGTAGACCAGGGATCACGATGGCCCGGGACGACGGAACCATGAGATCTTGATCGGGTCTATCATCCATTCCCCGACCATCCGCTTTAAGTGCTAGATGGTGCAATTTCTATTTTAAATATCAAATTCTCCGAATTCTCAAATCCAAATCCAGTTTCCAAATCCAGACCTATTGCTGCTACTATATGCCAGATACACGTATTCTATACATATCTGATCGACGACTAGCCTTAATCGAAAGTTCTCTCTCGTGATCGAGAGGGGTAATTAACTATAGGGGCTTGCGCCTATAGGAAACCAGAACTCAGATCATAAAGTCCTCGCAAAATGAGGGCGAAATCTCTGGGTAGTGTTTTATCTACAAACCCATCTGCCTTACAAAATTTACCTCGGAACTTATTCTGTTAAAACTCCCTCGCCGAATAAAAAAAAAAGAAATCGCGCGGCGGGGAGGCCGGGGCCGAATTTTTGGGGACCACAAAGACAAAGCTATTACACGTTGTGGAGAAGACTTCCAACTAACAGTTCAATTAAATACAGTAAAAACATAAGCAGAAGTTTATCTTTTGGTTTCAAGATATCTGTATAATCTGAATGTGCAACTCTTTAACAAATCTCTATTCATAGCTTCACCTTGGAACAATAAATCTAAAATAGATGACAGAGAACCAAACAATACATCACTATACTTTTCAAAAATATAGGAAAACTGCACCAACATCCAAGCATTCAGAAGTAGCCAATTTGAGAGAATCATACTTTGAATCCTGTAGCATATTCAGTGTCAACAGGAAGATAATAAATACTTATTTCAGCATATAGCACATTCATTAGTACAATGGCTCGGATTGTAGGAACTCACAAGATACCTACCTACAGGTGCAATATACGAGACATGGCTCAAACCATGAAGCTTTATCCTATTTTATAGTAGCAAGCCAACAGCATTAACATCGTCCCAAATAGTTAATGCATGATTCAAAGGATGATTATCTCAAATTGCATAGACAGTGCCATCATAATTATACAAAGCATATACCAACAATAATTGTTTCAGGATATAGCACATTCAGTATACAGATTTCATCCAAGAGAACCAAAATGCAATAAACCTTCACAAGAGTGTTACATTTAGATCATCTCCAATCGAACTGCATATCACCGTATGCTGTTGGCCATTTGGTCCATTCGAATTCGAAATGTTACACCAAAATTCGGCAAGTGAACAATGCGACATCAATATTGACATCCGACTGTTCACCTACTCCAAAAAAGTGGGCTACGGGATTTGCCGAAGCGAGCGAAAGAGGAGAAAAGCGCGGAAAAGAGGAGAAAATTGTTACCTTTCGCAAGAAGAACGTGAAAGAAGAGAGAAAATGTCGTTCGATTGGAGATGAATTACTTAATTTTGAAGTTTTGCTATATTTTGAAGTGAAAAATGGGGTTTTCGGTTGGAGATACCCTTATTGCTCTATAAAACAATGCAGAACAAAAGTCATAATAATGAGTAAACCTACAACATTGAGTACCATAAAACTATTCATTAACTTTAAAATGCTGGCCCTATGCCATCCTCCATGTCAAAAGCTGAATAGTTCAAATTTCATCATAAGATAATTACAGGTTTACAATGTAGAGACTTCAAATAACTTTGAATCAAACACACGAGTCAATGATGACATCCTGATGTGCATATATAAGTGCATGCTTATAAGGTGAACTAAGAATAAATTTTACAAAACAAACTTAAACATAACAAAACTATTTATTGCACCCATTGATCTTAAAATCGAAACAAATCACTAAGCCTGAGTCATACCGAGATAGCATATAGCCAAGTCCAAATTAAGATCAAACAGATTGGCTTCAAACTAACTTAAAAAATGAAAGTCAGATCATCCAAAGATCAGTTAATTTACAGTCATGTACTGCAACCAAACCTCTGTGCATATTAGAAACAGAAAATTGTAATTCTCAAAACATAAGAAACAATGGTGCAACTCCAATTTAATTTAAATTTAAATTAATCCATAATAGATAATTATTAACTCAGATCAAATAGACAGTTGCACAGCTCAAAGCAGAAATGGCATAGCAAACGCAACAAATCATCAATGTAGATCAAACTTTGAACTACATGTTGACAATTTTAAGTTTTAAAACATTACATATTTGTAGCTGTTTAGGGTCATGGTGGAGTCGTTGGACCCAAGCAATAAGTCAGAGGGTCATGGTTGTAATCGTTAACCACGTGGAGCCATCCGACCAAACCACGAGTTATTTGCAGAGTTGTTGACCAAATTGCCGGTCAGAGGACCAATGCAACGTCCTTAATAACATGAGACTATTTTGAGAATGAATCCTAGAGATATTCTCGACCAGACACTAACACTTTGTGAGCTGAAGTGTACTTTCAAAATTTTCCACCCTGGCAAATTATTGCGGAGGATGGATAGATTTTGCCCTAAGTGTTTGATGACTTATTTCAATATTAAATATTTCAGGTTTCGATATTTTTAGAATTTTGAAATTTGAGTTTTATGGACATTTGGGAGGCATATTTTAAATATTTGGGAACCCGTGCGATTGAAATTTTTTGTCAACACAACCATCATCGAGGTATTTATGGGCATTTACATTTCCTTGATTGAACATTATCAACTATGTCTACTTGTTGACAGAGGATCCAGTTCATTATCAGCTGTATGCTTTTATTATTGATTTTTTTTTTGTTATAGGCATTGAAGACCTAACATAAATATATTAAAACAAATATCTCAGTTGACGTCATGGCCGTATATTTGTTTGATAGTTCGAGCTGTATCAACTCCTATCTACTCGCATAGAAGGATCAGGCTCGCATTTGGATTTATCATTGGACCCACACAATGTCCTCAGACATCACATGTATACTCATAATTGAATTTAGATATATCAATTGACCCATGTGGGTATTTAGGGGACATTTTTTATTATTATTTGTTGAACCTTGTTGACTCTGTCTAATTGTTGATAGATGATCGGGTTCATTGCCGGCTTTAGATTTTTTTTTTATCAATGATTTTTTCTTGTTGCGGAACCTGAAGACTTAATATGAATGTATGAAACAAATATTTAGGTTGATATCATGACAGTATATTTGCTTTATAGTTCGAGCTGTGTTGACTCCCATCTACCCGTATAGAAGGATCAAGCTTGAACTTAGATTCATATCTTGATCCATGCAAATCCTCAGACGTCACGTGTACCTACAACACGCTCGCTGGGACCCATGCGGGTATATGCTATTACATGTGTTTTGTACGATGCATTTCTTTGTATTATATTTGCACACTTGCACATATATTTATACTTTCATTCATATATTGATGTGCTTGTATGTGCATTTTTGTATTTGTGTGTATACAATATTATATGTGTGGTTGCATTTTGAAACATTTAGTGCTGGTCAGCTGTGCGAATGATCATCATTTGGGTCTTCATAATGCTCTATATAGAAGTCTGTAAACACTTTATGTCCACTTGTATGAATGTTGTGGATCTAGTGGTGTGGGGTTGCACTACGGATTGCCTGTTGCTTTATACAAGAATAGTGTCGTGCACTAACTAGTCTCCAGCTATGACATTGCACAATAGTCATTTGCTCGTTTTATACAGTTAGATTTTCGTGCACTAATGGTTGCTTTTTGCAGGTAGATTGTTGTGTACTAACGAATCTACTGCTATCGTTTGCAATTACTTGCATTTACCACGAGCTCATTGCTCTTGCCTACAGACGGCATATCGTGCTGTGCAAGCTTTGTTGAATTACTTTGTAAGTCAACAATACACGTTTAAGAATCACTATCCGTAGTATACTGGTGAACTGCGTTCAACATGATGACCTCTAGTGCTACTTATATGTGCTTGTACTTGCTGAAATTCTTTTGTATTCGCTTGTAGACGGCACATTGTGTACATCACAGGTTTCCTACAAGGGCTTGTAGATGTTTGCATCTGCTATGTATCACCTACTTTTGCTTGTAGAGGACCAATGTATTTTCCCGCAGTTAAATGATGTTAATTACATGACTGCATTTTCTTCGAGCTCTTTGAACACACCCTGGCTTTCAATTCATTGCATATTAAGTCCCCCTGCTACTTGCAAGGTTTAATGCACTTGGTTGTATATTGATGTTGACTGCTGGATGATGTTTTTGTTATAATCCTGTAGCGTATCTTGTCCCTATTGAACATCCGAGGAGCAATTGAGAAAACTTTGCTTTGCATACATGACTTCGTCAAAACTCACTCACAGATACCTTAAGAAGAGAGGTTTGGGCCTTATTTTATTTCCAAGTGATGAAAGAATAATTGGAATAGATTTATGATATCACAAAAGAGAGAAAACTGGAAATTCAATTTAAGGATTGCAGACACATACAGCGCGGAATGTAGAAAAATACAAATTTTCTATAATGTTAACCTTTAGCCACACCTAATGATAAAAGCATATAGTTTTTAAATTATTGAAAAACCTAAAACTGAATGCATAACTACCTAGTAATTAGGATTAGTCACAGGAAAATGGAATAAAAAAACTGTCAAAACAGTAACGTGGGTAGTGACTGATCCTAAGGCAGAATAACTAACATTTCTAAACAGAGGCAGAAGGATGAGCTTCTTTGCTTGGCTGTAGAGTATGTAACAAGTAGAAACAAGGGAAACCTATAATAACCCACCTCAAAAGAAAGATAAATAGAAAATATTTTTGTCAAACTCCCAAAAGTTATTACTATGAACTATGAAGTGGTTCTTAAACCAAATCGCCTCTGTCTTTTCTGAAATGCAAGTAAAGCCTCAGCATATTCATCTTCTCCAAAATCTGGCCAGTGTGACTGTGCAAAGTAAAGCTCAGTGTATGCTAATTCCCATAATAAGAAATTGCTTAATCTCAGTTCACCACTAGTTCTGATAAGGAGGTCAGGGTAAGCATAACCAGCAGCACAACTTGTATCTAGTTCTTGCGCGACCCGAGATTCGGTTATGTCTTCAGGTTTAAGTATCCCGTTTTTCACCTTCTGAGCAATCTTCTGGCAAGCTTGGACTATGTCAGTTCTTCCACTGTAGCTTAAAGCAATAATTAAATCAAGCCGTGAATTGTTGCGTGTAATTTCCTCCAGCTCTGTAGCCATATTCTGCAGAGATTTTGGAAGTTTTGAAGAATCACCAATGATGCATATTCGAATACCTTCCCTGCCAGTATCAAACAATCAAAAGCAATATTACTATTTTGCTTGAAGCAGGTAGCAACCAGCCAAACCTGATAAAATAAAAGGCAACCCTTGCATATCTAGAGAAGCGTATCGTATCATTACACGGGTCATAAAATTTTCCATTCACATTTTGGTTTCTTTCGTGTGAAGCATAAATTCCATATATATGGCTGCAAAGGATGTAGAAGAAATCTGATGTTTACTAGCAATAATTTAATCAGGAAAAATAATAATTAGTGATTCAGGATGTCTTAGGTCTTAATTTTCTAATGCATATGTAGACTAAGAAAATCATGCAACACATGCACAAAATTTACACGACAAACTCTTAGTTTTAACAATGATTTGTTAATAGAGATGAAAACCAAAACTGAAAAATATTCAATGCAAACTGCAATTAAAGTCATCTACTAGAACAAAATATAGAAATACACAAACATAAAAATCATGCAATCTAGTAGAGAAGTTACACTAGCAAAAAGCCGGAAGTGGGCTCCAAAAATTCGCACCCCGGCCTCCCCTCTTCTTCAGGGGAGTTTTAACAAATTATGTTCTGAGGCAAATTTTCAGAAGACATATTAGGTTTGTAGATAAGACACTACACAGAGATTTTGCCCTTATTTTACGAGGTCTTTATAATCCGAGTTATGGTTTCCTATAGGCGCAAGCCCCTATAGATGGGCTGCAAACGAATCGAGCCGAGCCGAGTATGTAAGTGTTCATGTTTGAGTTCATTTATTATCAGCTTGTTCAAGTTTGGTTTGTGTGTGATTCGAACTTTACTATTTGTGTTCATATTTGGTTCATGTTCAATTCTTTTAGTGCTTATCAAGCTTTAAACAAATAAGCTTTAACGAGCTATAAACGAGCTCTACTTCTAAATGTTCATTAACTTAACAAACTAGCTTTATCAAGCCTCCAAACAAACAATTACATTGAGCATGTTCGTGAACATATTTAGCGAAATTTTTTTAAACTATAAAACAAGCACGTTCATGAACATATCTAACGAGTATTCTTGAGCTATTAAATGAGTATGTTCATGAACATATATAACTAATTTTTTCGAGCTACTAAATGAGCTCATTCACGAACAAGTGATTTATAATTCATCTTATATTTGTTCATGAATATTTTAAATAAATAATCTAGCAAATATGAACAAATGTGAAATATCTTTGGTTATGAACAAATTCATTTTATTGAAGGTATAAAATAAAATAAAATAAATTTATAATAAAAGTAATTATCTATGTAAAATGAAATAAGATTATTCTATATGAATATATTTTCAAATGAAGCTTACCTGTTTATTGTCCTTTTGTATTCAGTAAAATTTAATAAATATGTAAATTTTATTTTAGTTAGCATATATTATAATATTTAATTACTTTAAATTTTATTATTTAATAATAATTATTTAGTTATAATAAATATAAAATATTTATATTATGTATATTTATCAATTTTATAATCAAATATTAATTGAGTTTTTATCGAGCTTATTTACGAGTTTTGAATCAAACAAAAATTGAGCTTTTATCAAACTTCTTATTGAGCTTAATGTCGAGTTTATTCACGAGCTTCAAATGATGTTGCTCATGAACATTAATGAGCCGAACATATTAATGTTCAAGCTTGTTTATTTAATGATAGAGTATTTAAAATGTTGTTTATGTTTGTTTGTTTAATTAATTAAACGATCACAATTAATGAAACCGAGTAAGAAGTAGCTCGTCGAACGTTTGATTCGCTTGTAGGCCTACCCTATAGCTAATTACACCTCCCGATAGCGAGAGAGAACTTTCGATTAAAGCTAGTTGTCAAATGAATACATCGTATCCGTAGATATGATATCCAACGTATGGTAGCATCATTGGTTGGTATTTGAAAATTTGATATTTAGTATTAAAAATTTCATCATCTTGGACTTAAAGCGGATGGTGGGGGGAATGTTGATGAGTCGATCAAAATCCCATGGTTCCGTCATCCCAGTTCATCATGTTCTTTGGTCTACTTAGTCAGAGGAGGTAGTCGACCCAACCTGAGAGAAGGATCATTGTCGGCAGCCATGGGTTGCTTCGCCCAAGGGTACCTTGTAGACATGGGGTGAGTATTTATCTAAGGGGACAAATTTGAATGCACCTTAGCTAACAGAGAGCTTTCTTCCCTATCAAGTATATACTATTGATTCATATCTCAAGGATTTAATGCCATTGGGAAACATAGGAGCATAGGTTAAGACGTGATACTAATGTTTCTCAAAATCAATTTGGATTCATAGCGAGTAGGTCTACTATGGAAGCAAAACATTTATTGAGAGTTTGATGGAGAAGTATAGACAGAATAAGGAGGATCAACATATAATATTTATTGATTTAGAGAAATCATATGAAAACTTTTCAAGATAAGTACTATTTCATTAAGGATCAACCTTAAGCCAATATCTTTTTGCTTTAGCCATGGATATTCTCACTAGACATTTGCAAGAGGTTGTATCCTAGTGTGTGCTTTTTGCTGATGATATTCCTCCTGTTAATAAGACTAGATATGGAGTTGAAGGTAAACTTGAATATGGATGTTAATCATATAGTCTAAAGGTTTTCGTTAAAGTACATTTAAAATTGAATATATTGAGTATAATTTTAGTAGTAATAGAACTAGTGGGGGGATTGTGACTTTGGACAATCAAGTCATTAATAAGAGTACCCGTTTTAGATATCTTGGGTCTATTTTTCAGAGTGATGGTGAAATAGATGGGATATTATTAATAGAATTCAAGTTGGATGGTTGAAGTGGAGGAATGCATTGGGCTTGTTGTGTGATAGAAAAGTCCCCTCAAACTTAAGGAAAAATTCTATAAGATGGTAGTGAGACCTGCAATGCTTTATGGTGCAGAATGTTTAACCATTAAAAGAGAAGCATAATATTAAGTGTTACAGAGATGAGGAGGCTTAGGTGGATGAGTGGCTTTACTCTTAGAGAAAGGATGTGAAATGAGTATATATGTGAAAAGATGGTAGTGGCCTTCCAATGACCCATCTAGAAGAGTAGATGTATTAGATTTTGCTTATGTTAAGAAAGTTGAGGTATACCTAAAAAGACATGGTTACAAATATTAAAAATAACATTTTTTTATTAGATTTAAGTAAGAATTTGACTCTTAACAGAACACAATGGAGAAAAATGATTCGTGTAGCTGACCCCACGTAGTGGGATAAAGGCTTGATGTTGTTGTTATGTCATTATGCTTCATATTTCATTCATTATAAAAATTATGAGCCAACACATCCAAAACCCAAAATACAAGCATTGGGAGGATGTTCAACATTATCAGGTACATTCAAAAGTTTCCCAGAAAAAGGTATTATGATTTCCATTGTCCAAAAGTAAATTTATTTTACAAATAACTTAGTATTTCACAAGTAATATTCCTATACTCTACAACAACAACAATAACATCAAGCCTTTGTCCCACTACGTGGGGTCGGCTATATGAATCCTTTTTCGTCATTTTATCTTGTTAAAAGTCAAATTCTCATTTAAATCTCATAAAGAAAGATCATTTCTAATATTTTCTAACCAAGTCTTTTTAGGTCTATCTCTATCTTTCTTAACATAAGTCAAATCTGTGAGAACCCTTGGATTTCAATTTTTTTTTGTGTAGTTAGTCTGTACGAACAGAACAAATTGGAGGTTCGTCTGTACGAACTGAACAAAAATTTTTGACAGAGCCTTTCATCCAGGGACAAAAATCAATTATCGTCCGTACGATTTGTGTACAGAACAGATCGTCCCAGTACGAACGTAAATATCTTTTTTCTCTATATAAGGACTATTTGATCATTTAGAGGAGAGAGAAAGAGAAGGAAAGAGAAATGAAAAGCTTGATTTCGAAGGCTGCGGAGCGATTTTCGTCTGTCGACACAATTGAAAGAATTGTTTGTCTCACAGTATGGAATCTGTATCCTATTTCTGATTTCGAAGATTTCATGTTTCGGTATTTTTCTGCTCAGATTTGTATTTCGGTTACTAAAAAACGTGCATATCTTTGTATTGACGAAACTTTTAACGCGTAACTTTTTGTATGTTATAGAGAACATGATTATGAGTATTTTGCGTATTTATTTGTGATTTTTCACCAAATATTTTGAAATCTGCGGGGTTTTTATCGAATATAAAATTATCCAGATGTCGAAAAAATATTGCTTCAGTTTAATAAAAGCTTTAAAATGATGTTTTACACGATTTATGGTAATTTGATAATTTTTTGAAACTGTGTATTTTACAACGACGACATCTGTCTACTGTATGATATCTTAAGGGTTTTCTGAATTAAGCTTAATCATGCACTATTTGTTATAATGCATTAAATGGATGTAAATATGTGCTTGAGTAATAGCTGGTCGCTATTACTGTTATAGTATATTGATAATATTATATGTGTGTGAAACAAACAAGTAAAGACTGGTTGACTCATTGGTTGGAGATTGATTTACCTGTACAGGATGGTGGGCCGACGGGCTTTCCTTTAAATACTGCGATTTTGTGTTATCCTCTACTGATTCACGTGATACACTGATTGGGAGTAGATTACTACTGTGCCGACGGACAAAGGGTGACGACTCTATTTACTGAGCCAAATATTTACTAATACTGATACTAACACTGAAAAACATCGTAATAGCTAGGACTTCTACTTGTTTAGTGTGACTACTGAAATACATGTTTAAAGCATTATTCTTATCATTACTGTACGAATTTATTGATATTGTACGAATTTATCATTACTGTACGGATTTACTGTTACTACACGATTTCACTGTTATTGTATTACCGTTTCTGTCATTGGATTGAGGCACTGATACCACCGAGTCACTATACTGACATTATGCATGTGATACATTGAGCACGTTATATAGATTAAATGGATTACATGTGATCGTAATATCGAATAACTGGATAGCAAGTGTACATTCCGATATGATTTTATTCCATTGATCTGATTTCAACAGTTACTAACGATTTATTGATTTGATGCTTTATAAGATTTTATACCGACTGATATTATTGACGGAGATGATTTCTTTAATGATCTGACTGAGATTTTAGATATGACGATTTCTTTATTGAATTGACTGATGTTATAGATACGATGGTTTCTTTAAAGATTTGACGTATGTACTGGTTCATTGAGCTTTATGGGTTTTTTTACTATTTACTAATTTTACTACTGTTGATTGTGAATTCTACTATCTTTGTATTGATACTGGTTATGCATTGATTACTGTTTCTGCACTGATATCTGTTTCTGCATCGATTCAATGATCATGTGTAAATGATTGCTATGATTTAACTGATTGACATGCATATTGCTTCTGTATCGTGCTTTGATTTCAGTTGTAGGTATTTGGTGACCTGTTGGACTTTTTAAGCTCATTATATGTGGTTAATGATTTTAGATTTGGGCAAGGCAAGAGAGTGAGATTGATCAGGGTTCTTTAGGTTCTGTTCTCTTTTTGTTTTTTTTTTTTTGAAAGTTGCATTTGCATTGATCAAAAGAGAAAGTACAAAATGAGTATGGAAACATAAACTATGCCTTCCCAAAACAAAAAACAAAAGGTGGGAAGGGCTACTCTAGTAAAGCAAAACTCCATACAAGTATGACAATTCAAAGAAAAAGCAAGGAAAAAAAACAATGAGATGCCCCTTTGATTTGCAAGGAGGCCCACCCCGAATGCATGCCTTAGAAGATCCAGTAGTGCTTAAAGAACAACTCAAGAGGGGGGAGATACCTAAGTTAGGGTTCAACACGCCCGAAGGCGAAGAGATATCCCATTGCTTCGGCAGCCGGATAAGCACTACCTTCACCCTAAGGCATGGATTAGGGTAAGGCATCATTGTTCCTCAAAGGGGACAAAGTCCCCGCCAGTGTCATCTTGTAAGTTCTTCCTTCTCTTCCTGGGCAGGGTGGCAATGGGCCCAAGCTGTAAGAGTTGCTTCTCCAAAAAAGCCTTCGAAGTCTTGTGTTGACGCTTGGAGAGATTCACGGCCTAAGAGGTAGGGTCTTGTGTATTTCGTTCAGCATTGAATACCACCTTGTGACTATTGGGCTGTTGGCTGTTCGGGTTAACGATCCTATTGGAGATGTCTTCCATGCGTACAAGCTCCTCCCGAGACCTAGGAACGAGCTTACCACCCCCGGCCTGCTGCACTTAACTAAGAGGCTGCTGTATTTGGTCACTCAGCTGCTGCGCCCTAAGCTTTGCCTTGCCTTTTTTCTTTCGGGTAACCAAATTCCATGCACCAAAGGTATTGTCCTCGGGTTCCTCACAGCTAGGAGGCTCATCCCGAGCCTGCCTCGCCTGATTGGAAGGGGGAACGGCCTGGGGTTGTCCCTCAGGTTGGGCTGTAGGAGGACGGTGAGCTGGAGTAGTAGCGGGGGACGGACCGTGGTAAGGGGTCTTGGCTGAGCAACTGCCCTTGACATGCCCAATGAAGCCGCAATCGAAACAAAAATTCATGAGCCCCTCATACTCTACCTTTTGGAAGAAACGCCCGTGAGTGCCATTGATCCAAAACACTCGGCATTAGCTTTTGTGAGAGATCAATACGAACACAAATGCGAGCAAACGAGGACCGCCCCCAAGTACTAGTGTGGGAATCCATCCACAGGGTCCCCAAGCATATTGGCGATGCGTGTGATATTGCTAATGTCCCAATATATAAGCGGCAATTGGGGGAGTCGTATCCATATTGGCGAATGTAGCCCATGCAGCGAGTTGGGAGAGGCGGAAGGGGACCATCTATCCATGCCTATAATGTTTCCACCAACAATCCAAGGTCCGCTCGAGAGCACCGCATCTCTCGCCTCCGAAGTTTGGAACAAGCAAATAAATGAGTTTGGGGCAATTGTAACAATCTCAAACTCACCAAAGTGGAACCATCTCCTCTTGAGTTCGCTGAGGAGGTAGGAGAACGCAACGCGACGCCCCATACCTTGGCCACAATCGCACGGTCCAGCTTCGCAATATTGCTATGTGCCGCCTCAATCTCGGGATCTACCGACTTGCCATCCTTGCCTAAGAAGGTCTCCTTGCTTAGCTTGGAGATGGGAACAAGCTGGACCTTATTCTAGGCGAAAGGATTAGTAGCCGTGCCTCCCACATTGCTGGGCACCTTGCGTGCGGCTACTTCCTGCCTAAGTAAGGCACTTGGGTCCTTGGGGGCATTACTACAAGCACCTTGTGTACACAAATCTGGAGCTTTGCTTTCGGTGTTTCCTGGACCATGGGGCTGTTCACACCTAGGGCTACTGCGTTTGGTACAGTCCCTCTTCACCATCTCCTCATCTCCATCCTCACCATGGTCGAAAATGGGGTTGTCCTGCATCTCGGCGCAATCCGCCCATGCGGTGCCGACCCGCACAGCTGGGCAAACGGCCGCCTCAAGTGCTCGCAGCTAGAGCTCGGCCTGATCGCCCATTTCCTCCTCCAAATCCGTTTGATGGCCCGAGGCCTCACCTGATGCCTCCATGTCACTAGCCTCCCTATCCACACGGTCAAAGTCAAGGCCACAATCTGACCCCGTCGCCATTCCTGCACATCCCGTGGGCTGCTCACTTTCTCATCCTCCATGTCGCTAGCAGCAAGAGTCTCCCGCTCGAAACCCACAAATTGCTCGTCCTCCAAGCCACAGCTGCTCCCGCGGGGGGAGCCTTGACCCGAGCTGTAGTCGTCCGCCACATCCGCACGAGCAGCCTCCACATTTTGCTCTTGCTTGCTAGCCCTAGTCTTGGCAGCTAGTGGAGAAATCCCAATGGAGCTCATGATTAGCTCCCTAACCGCCAACGGTTTGGAGATGGGGAAAGTAATCCCGAGCTCAAATTTTCCTTTGTGAGGGGTGAACTTGGTGGCCGACACCACCTCCATGGAAGCAGCCCCCGTCCCCTTAGTCCCCGCCGTCTTGACCATATCTTGGTCATTTTCCTTTCCTGGCCGGGTGGTGCTTGCGGCCTTCTTGCCCATCTCCTCCTGAGCACCAAGGGGAGCCGTCCCCTTGCTTGGGTTGGCCGAGAACCGGCCAATGCCCGATGACCTAGACGGCAACCCGCCCCTATTTGCTGCAGCCGTTGGCTCTCCACCACCGGCCTCCTCGTCGGCGAGCACCTGCCACAGATTGCCAACCTTCCCCTCCTTGCCGCCGCCTCTACCACTACTCCCCCCATTTGGAGGAGGTGACCTAAGGCCACCCCCTCTAGCCATCCCAAAGCTTCTCTCTCTAAAACCACTCTAGTGAGAGAAAGATTTGGGAACAAATGAAGAGCCTCTGTTCTCTTTTTGTTATAGTGATTTTTTTTGTACTCAGGACAGGATGGATATATGTGATTAATGTGTAAATCCTGAGTATTGCAAATGACTTTTGGGAAGGAATAAATGTGTACATTGATGTTTTAAATTATAAAATATGTTGTATTGTTATTCACTGACTAATGACTATAGATAGCTATGGTAGTAGATGGTTTAAAGGATTAAAAGAATAATTCTTCAAAGTTAGATCCTTGGGGTATCACAAAATCTAATACCTCAACTTTGCTAACCGGGTCATCGGAAAGCCTTTGTTTAATGTGATCAAATCATCCAAGGCGACTCTCTCTAATCTTATCTTCCACTGGAGCTACTCCAACCTTTTTAAGTATATGCTCATTTCGAATCATATCTCTAAGGGTAAAGTCACTCATCCACCTAAGCATCCTCATCTCTACAACACTTAGTAAGATAAATTTTTACAAGTGCTATTCCTATACCTCTAAGATAAATTTTTTACTTTCATAGAAAGAGTTATGAATACATCTTATTTGATTAATTAGGATTGGCCGAGGTGGTGGCATGAATCCTGAGGTGACGACATGTAAATCGAGGAATTTGGCATTCGAAGTCACCCAATTGATGTTCTATAACAGAACGGACTTCGCCGTTATGTCAGGAACGTCGTTTACATTCAAAATATATATTCTATTTGATCAATTGGGTTTGGCCGAGGTGGTTGCACGAATCCTGAGGCAACAACATGCATATTGAGGAAAAGAGGCTTCGACGTGGACCAAACGAAGTCCGATTGGCCAACAGACTTTTCGATTGTGTTCAAAATGTCCTAAAGACCTAAGGAGAACAACCAATTTATTCAAATTAAAATGTGCGAGGAGGTTGACTCGCATCCCGAGGTGAAGCATGAATTTTGAGAAAAATGATGCTCAACGACACCCAAATGACGTCTGATTAATGAACAAACTTTGTTGTTGCGTCCGAAATGCCACTAATACTTTAAATTGATTGCCAATTTATTCAATTGAAGTTGCGCACGAAAATCGAGGTGGTTTCGATGCAACAACACGTGTTTTGAGGAAATTAACCTCGACACTGCCTAAATGATGTCCGATCGCGAAACGGACTTCGCCGTTGCATCCAGAACATCATTAATACCCTAAATATGCTGTGATTTTGCCCAAAGAAAATTTTGAGACAAAATCGACAAGTGAAATAGGGAAAATTATATGCATTTCGAGGCAATTGCACTTATTTTGAGGAAATACATATGGATCGCTATTTTGATTTATTGACACTTAGACGTTGCCATTTTAAATTAGGGAATGATAATGATAAAGCTTGATATTACTGCTAATTTAATAAAAAAATTACAAGTCAAATGAATACTCAAATCAAACATTAAGTGTATTACCTCGGCTCTGTCCAAATACTGCGGAAAGCTCGATCAATCTCTAGAAATGCCGCCGCAAATCCGGCTGAGATGTATGTTAAGAGATTTTCGCTCAAGCTGCCTCGGATGAGCTCTACTCGTCGTTAAATTGAAGCCGAGTGAAGTTTTCGAGATCTTTTTTCTTTTTTCTTTATGCGTTACTTCCCGTTTCCAAACTCCTCAATCCAACCAGGCTCAACCCCATGAAACCACCTCTCCGTTTCAGCTCGTCTGAAGCCACAGCCCGCCTCCTCTTTATCAAACCCAAAATCTCCTTGCTTGCATTCGTTCAAAACCACAACTCACTCTCTTCCTCCTTCAATCACACAACAACAACTCTTCACGTCCAAGCCGCATATCCACACAACCTTAAAGCCCCCGTCCCTTCCTACACCTCAACGACTTCAATCCACTGCCGTTTGTCCCCATTGAGCATGAACTCCATAATAAGAGAAATGGCTACTGTACTTTCTTTAGGTTATATTTGTAAATACTAGTTGAACCTTTCCTTCTCACATCTCTATATATATCTACTGTACTCATTACTTTTAATATACAGAATTACTTTTTCTATTCCTAGTCTTGTCCGTATTCTTCTTCCTCTTTATTTCTATCATGGTATCAAGAACCAAGTTGGATCCATGGCTGATCAAGAATCAGCTCTCTCCCGCCTCCACCCCTGGCTCCAACTCAGGAAACACCTCCAACTACACCGCGCCGGAGCCTCTGAAGTTTTTGATCTCCAACCTCAAAACTCTCGTTCCCAACCCTCTGTCTACAGAGAACTACCACATATGGCGTATCCAGATTCTGCAGCATTTCTCGGTGAACGGGTTCGCTGGATTCCTAACAGGAGCGGCTTCTTGCCCCTCCGATCACTCCAGCAGTGCATTCTTCCAGTGGAGCTTGATCGACCGCAACCTTATCTCGGCGCTCTTCTTCACCATTTCTCAAGCAATCCTACCATACGTTCTTACCGCCTCCACTGCCCACGAAGACCGATAGATTCTTGAAAGAAGAATGCAACCCAACATTCGCTCTCGAGTCATACAACTCAAGAACAAACTTCATAACATCAAGATGAACAACTCCAATATGCAACAATACCTAATGCAGATCAAGAATCTGGTAGACAATATCGCCGCATCGGGCTCTCAAATCGACACCGAAGACATCCTAATATACATCCTGAACGGACTTCCCTCATACAACTCTTTCAAAACATCCATCCGCACATCCTTAAACCCCATCGACCTAGACACCCTCTTTTCTTTACTTTGCAGCGAAGAAATCGCAATGCAGCGAGAACATCAAAAAGAAACTAGAGCTAATTTGGACAATCCGGCCTTCTACACATCTCGGACAAGCTCAAACAGAGGAAACGGAGCAAATTGCAATTTCAAGAATAAGAAATACGATAATCGCTCAAACTCAGATTACGCATCCCCTCCTCAACCGAACCAGTCCACGTCCAAGACCGATCGCCCTACTTGCCAAATCTGCGGCAAACCCGGCCACATTGCGTTGAATTGCCAAATCTGCGGCCAGATTGCGTTGAATTGCTGGAGCGTATTTAGGAACTGGATTCTTGATTCCGGAGCATCGAGCCACCTGACTCCAGACTTCAGCAACCTCAATCAAGGAACTAGCTACCACAGACCGGACACCATCTCCACCGCCAACGGTACTTCTCTTCCCATACAACACTCCGGTCAAGGGCTTCTTCCTCTTCCCGACTTGGCTCGTAAGCTTTACTTACGCAATCTACTTCATGTCCCTGCTCTTTCTCATAATCTTATATCTATTTCAAAACTAACCAAAGACAATAAAGTCTCTATTTCATTTGACGAAAATGGCTTTGTCATTAAGGATGGTCAGGATCACCGCCCGCTTCTTCTTGGTCAACTGCATAACGGCCTCTACCGCGTCCGGAACACCTTCCCGGCTAGTCCCACGGTTCTTCTTGCGCGACAGCAATCTACTCGGTTATGGCATGCAAGACTCGGTCACCCCCACGCCGGAGTGCTCACGCAGCTTCATCACCTGATTCCGTCTTTAGACCTTGATACTACTAAATTCCATTGTAATTCTTGTAGTATGGCTAAATGCCACAAACTTCCCTTTAATAAACGAACCACCAATTCATCTCATGCCTTTCAATTAATTCAATCAGACGTTTGGGGTCCGGCTCCCACACAATCTCTAAACGGCTTTAATTACTATGTCATTTTGGTTGACGATTTTTTCAAATTTACCTGGCTCTATCTAATGCACTCTAAAAGCGAAACGTTTTCCAAATTTACTCATTTCTGTGCTCTTGTGAAAAATATTTTTAACACTACACCTAAAGTGTTCAGATCTGACGGAGGAGGAGAATTTTGCAGTACTCAGTTCAAATCTTTTCTCTCCTCGCACGGCATTCTCCATCAAACTAGCTGCCCGCATACTCTAGAACAGAACGGACTCGCTGAACGAAAGCATCGTCATATCATGGAACTCACGCGATCCCTCCTGCTAGACGCTCATCTGCTCAAACAATTCTGGTCCGAAGCAGTAACGAAGGCAACCTATCTAATCAACCAGCTTCCGTCACAGGCCATCTCAAACAAAATTCCCTACCAGATCATCCATGGCAGCGCACCGACGTATAATCATCTACGCACATTCGGCTGCCTGTGCTATCCGTGGCTCCGACCATACACCACAGACAAGCTATCACCCCGGTCGCAACCATGCGTCTTTCTTGGCTACTCGTCACAACAAAAAGGCTATAAGTGTTTTAATTCTAGTACAAACAAAATTCAAATCTCGCGCCATGTAACTTTTCAGGAACATATCTTTCCTTATATGCAAACTACAAATGCTTCACCGTCCGGTTCAGACAGCTCGCCTACATTCATCTCACTACTCCTCACGACACCAGCGTCCATTTCGCACACCCCCGCTCAGATCACTCCCAGATCGATCCAATCGCTCCATCCCACCACCGGTCACACTCCAGCTAATAACACCTTCACACAGACCGCAACTGCTAAGTCCTTGCCACCTGATCCACCGCCTGCCCCATCGCATCCAATGCAGAATCAGGCTAAATCGGGAATCCACAAACCCAAAATGATATACGATCTCTCAGCTACAACCTCCGAACTGTCCACCCCGACTTCCTATGCTCAGGCTTCCAAAATACCGCACTGGCAGTCCGCAATGCAGGAGGAGTTCTCAGCTCTCCAACGTCAAGGAACGTGGACCCTTGTTCCACCACCCAGTCAAGAACCGATTCTTGGCTGCAAATGAACATTCAAAACTAAACTACTACCAAACGGGAAGATTGATCGCTACAAAGCTCGTCTAGTTGCTCAGGGCTTTAATCAAACTCTCGACGTCAACTACAAAGAAACATTTAGCCCAGTCGCAAAGATGCCAACCATTCGGGCTCTCTTAACTCTAGCACTTCACCGACAATGGCCCATACTACAGCTCGACATTTCAAATGCGTTCTTCCACGGCGATCTCACGGACACGGTGTACATGCGTCAACCCGTCAGATTTATTAACGAAAAGAATCCACATTACGTTTGTCAACTACACAAATCCCTCTATGGTCTGAAACAGGCACCGAGACAGTGGTTTCACAAACTCACGTCTCTCCTCCAACAGTTTGGGTTCAGGTTCAGTCGTTCCGATCCTTCCCTTCTCATTTTTAATCTCAATAATATTCATTTATACTTCCTAATCTATGTTGACGATATTCTCTTAACAGGCAACGACTCCTCCAAAATTCAATCTCTCCTTCAATTCCTTCGGTCTCACTTCGCTCTAAAACAACTAGGAAATGTTTCCATGTTCCTTGGCATTCAAATTCTTAAAACCTCCTCCGGATACATGCTGAATCAACGGCACTATGCCCTCAAGATCCTTCAAGACGCCGGACTACACGACTGCAGCAGCGCTCCAACTCCAATCACGCCGTCCCGCTCTCAGTCCGATCCAACCGACAAGCCATTTGCCGATCCACATCTCTACCGCAAGATAGCCAGATCCTTACAATACCTCTCAATTACTCGCCCTGACATCGCATTTGCGGCCAACCGCATCTGTCAACATATGCACGCTCGCACCGACCGTCACTTCCAGATGCTCAAGAGGTTGCTTTGATACATCAAAGGATCCCTCAACCTCGGTCTACCGATTTCACCAGGCAACTTGACGCTCTGCACCTATGTTGATGCCGACTGGGCATCTGACTGCTTCGACAGGAAATCCGTCTCAGGATTTTGCACCTACCTAGGCAACACCCTCATCTCCTGGTCGGTCAAAAAGCAAGCAACTATTGCAAAGTCATCAACTGAGGCCGAATACCGCTCGCTTTCAGCCGCCGCATCTAATGTTATATGGCTCCGACGGCTAGTGGAAGAACTACTCCTGCCTCAAGAAGCCCCCACCACCATCTACTGTGATAATACCTCCGCTATAGCTCTTGCAAGGAATCCCGTCTTCCACGCGCGCACCAAACACATCGAGCTAGATTACCATTTTCTTCGTCAGCACATCGACAACCGGACAATTCGCCTGGAACACATCAATTCAGTCGACCAACTCGCCGACATCTTCACGAAGCCTCTAGCTATCACCAAGTTTCAATCTCTCCGGGACAAACTGATTCTCCCTGTACCGAGTGCTCAGTTTGTGGGGGGATAATAAGAGAAACGGCTACTGTACTTTCTTTAGGTTATATTTGTAAATACTAGTTGAACCTTTCCTTCTCACATCTCTATATATAGCTACTGTACTCATTACTTTTAATATACAGAATTACTTTTTCTATTCCTAGTCTTGTCCGTATTCTTCTTCCTCCTCTTTATTTTTGTCAATCCAGCTTCTGGAGCCTGCCGATCTCTTCCTTGTGGCTGTTCAAATACTGCCCCTCAAGCCTTCGGTCCAAACATCACACCTCCTGCCTTGACTGAAAGCTTTCTGTCTTACGTCTTCAACAACCGAACAAACCAAAGCTTATCACCGAGTTCTTCAACCAACCGGCTCGCCTCCTGTGCCTGCTTCACTACAAATCACCCCTCTCTACTCCGGCAAATTATTACGTCCCGTCTCTGCCCGACCTGGACGGCCAACCGAGCCTTACCCAACCTACTGCAAGCAAATCCTTTTCTCCTGCTCAAAAACCTTCGGTGCCTACAACTTTCCTATACGAAACCTCACATAATTTTTTTTTGTAAGATTGAGGGTTTAGCCCATTTTCATATATATGAAAAAAGTTACAAGAGAAAAAACTGTAAAAGAACCAAAATGGGTGCAAAGGCACCAGCAAAAATGCTACAAAAACCACAAGGAGAAAGATGACTGCCAAAAACCAGTCAGAACTCCTTAAAAAAGCATTCACACAAAAAAAAAACCTGCAAGAACAGCCTCCATTAATCCCGGAGCACGAATAGAGAGAAAAAGCCTCCCACGCAGGCTCAGGGATTGCCGGAGCTCTAACAACCTGGTTGCAGTAGACCCCCATACTGCCATCCTATGGAGAACAAGGCAACCCAGTCATCCTTGCCCAAAAAAACCCGAATAAAGGAATTGTCCGTCGCAACAGCAAAACAGCAGCCTTGAATAACCACCTGCTAAAATCTATAGCATATCCAAGAGGAAGCAGCCATGTTTCCATTTCAAAATTTTTGCAAAAGAACGCACATTTGATTTTGAGACTTAAGGTAGTGGAAGAGGCAAAATAATTACCAAACTTTCTATCATTTCTTTCCCTCCAAATGTGATAAACCGAGCAGCAGATTATAAGATGGTAGAAGGCTCTGATCCAACGATTTGCCTTACAAGTGCATTCAAATGCTTGAAGGATATTGGGCCTTAATAATTGATTTTCCATGCCAGGGAGGATGATTTGAGAGAGCACAGCAAAGGATAAAGGGCATTCAAAAAACAAATGTGTAACAGTTTCATTTTCTGCATGACAAAGACAGCATCTAGGATCCACCATGATATTCCGTAATCTCAATGCATCAGCAGTTTTTAGACCACCCATCAAGGCCATCCAACAAAAGCTAGAATATCTAATAGAGAAGTTTTTATGTCATACAAATTGGTGTCAAGAAACCATTGTGTCATTCCTATAAAGGAATTTGAAGTAATCACTGTGTTTAACTTCCCCCTTCCCCCATATAATGGTACCGCTATTAGCAGATTTTATTGCAACGGTAGATAACGCAGTGAGGAGGCTAACCGGAGTATCAGCTGGTGGCTCCCAACCATTCTCATTAAGTATAACAGGTGGTGCAGAAATTTCTCTCAAAGCCAAACCACAACCTACCCTCTCAATTATAGCAATTGTTTCCAACCTATCAGCTGCTAACAACACATCATTTCCCTTGGCTTTATTCACATTAAGGCTGCCTTTATTCCCATCCCACTCACGTGAACTCATTTTGCACATTTCAAAAAAAAAAAAAAAAGAGGAAAGGTACAGTAAAGATTCTTATACTAACATTTGTGTTGTTGTTTGTTGTTAGTTTAGTTAATATTATTAAGCATTAATGCTATGGTTAACTCATTTAATTTCATGAGCTGTTTATATTATAGCTAATAAAGTTAATTTGATTAACTGTTAATACTATACTGTAGTAGCTCCAGTAGAAAGATTAGAGAGAGTCGCCTTAGATGGTTTGGTCACATAAAAAGGCGGCTTTCCCATGACCCTGTTAGGAGAGCAGAGGTATTAGATTTGACTTGTGTTAAGAAAGGTAGGGGTAGACCTAAAAAGACTTGGTTAGAAAATATTAGGAATGAGCTTTCTTTATTAGATTTAAACGAGAATTTGACTTTTAATAAGACACAATGGAGAAAAAGGATTCATGTAGCCGACCCCATGTAGTGGGATAAAGGCTTGATGTTGTTGTTGTTGTTGTAATATAAATGAGAAAATTTAAAAAAAAAAAAGAAAAAAAAGAGAAATAAAAAAATTTTTTTTGTGCATTCTCATCGTCGTCGACCCCGCCACGCTTGCAAAGGTATAATTTTCTAATCCAAAAAATCTCGTTCTCGAGGCTAGCGACGAGCCGACAAACCTCCCTACACGTAGCACGAGGGGAGGAAAATTGGTGCGACGCTTGCAACGAGGTGGGCAAACCCCGGAGCGCTCACATAGCATGAGGACGAAAAATAAGTACCCATACGTAGGGAAACAATTGTGTTCTTTCAAAGTAGGTGCTCGGAGATCCTTAAGAGCTCATGTAGCGTAGCGGGGATTGAAGAAAATACAGCCGCGATGTCACTCGACATTTACCTGAAGCACTTATACAGCCGCGATGTCACTCACCTAGTTTTTCCCCTAAACGAGGAAGACGCCGGGAGGCTGCCGAATTTTCTAGCGGACAAGGGGCTTAACTTGGACAAAATCTAAACAATTTGAATTTGAAATAGGACTCGAATTTGATCAAATAAAAGGACTTCAACTCAAATTGAACATTAATCGAACTTGCAAATATTAAATTCAAACTTGAACTTGGACTTGCATTTGATTTGAACATCAAATGAGATGAACAAAGACTTGAATATTTGAACTCAAGCAAATACTTGAGTTGGATCACAGGGAACTTGATGCAAAAGAATTTGAACTCAAAGAGCTTGAACTTGACATTAAACAAACTAAATTTGAACTTGAACAAATACAAAAGAGCTCGAATGAACATAAAGAATTTTACTTGCAAGATAACAAAAATTTCAGTGGAATTGTCATTTCAATTAGAATGAAAAGTTTGAATCATTTAAATCTCATGCAAACAAGCAATGATTCATGTGTAAGTTCATTATACGCTTTGACATGAAATCTCTTTTTGGATAACAATAGTAGATTTGTAATGATCATCTCAAATGGGGTAAAGATATTAAGGAATATGATATCAAGCACATATCACATATTGCGCATCATCATTGAAGACAAAGAGCTTGCAAGGGGAGTTTGTTTGAAAGCAACAAAAGATGGTGAAAGAGTTGGCTTAATTGTAAGGTCATGATGTGGAGGCTTTTGAACCATAATAATTGAGTTGTAATATTGGATTTGACTCGTCCATAAATGACAATCAATACGAATTGTAGGAGAGGTGATAATCTACCTACAAGTCATAATGCAAAAAAAAAAGAAAAAAAAAATCTTCAATTGATTCATGAAAGATATGACAATGGGAATGCAACTTGCCTACTATTATCGAAGGCTGGTGCCATCATTCATAACACGAGAATATCGTGGAAGATGCAATAATGCACTAGTAATCAACAACATGGAACTTTGCAATTAACATAAAGAGGTTTTCAAATGCAAGAAAATGCAATCGCCTACATATATGATCAAGAGCTTTGGACATGACATGTTTGCAAGCAATAATATAATACTTCTGACTAATATTGAAGGTGTCATCATATCAATTCAAATACAAGCAGAAAACTCATTGCATGCGAGGGGAAACAACCGACGAGGATTGTGAATATAGTGAATTCCCTGCAAACGTGGGAGAAAAACATACAACATATATAATAGTTCCCTATATGGGCAATCTTAACTTGCAAACAGGTACACCATATCCTTACAAGCGATGACGATCAACATTAAGATACAAATAAAGGCATCCAACCCCTCACGCAATGAAAATTAAGAAGGAATATACAATTTAATTGTAAACAGATATGCAAGAGCCTTCGACGAATGCAATATCATATCAATGAAAGCACATAATGAGTATTATGACATCTCTTTAGTCAGTGGTAGTCGAATCATAGATGAATACATAGTTACCTACGAATGCTGAAGGACGACACACAATGAGCGTGATGGATGGTTTGATGTACTTTCAATTGCTATAATTGTTAGTACAAGGCAGTGATAACAAATTCTGAAGTATAAGGCGTTAGTGAATACACAATCATCCAAAGTTGAAATGATTGATTCTTTGTTTAAGACAACATAAGAAAATAATGATGATGACATAATCAAGGAGTTGCCTATTGATTTCTACATGAGTTATGGAGAGAGAAAGCTAGATCAAATTGTTATAGAGTGAGTCTCAGTTCAACCGGGTTCTGAACATTGAGTTGGATAAGATTATTGAGGCTTGCAAGTTCCTCGATAAATAGTGGACCTGAATCCAACATACAATCCACGGGAAAAAACAAAAAGGGCTACAACGAATATGAATCTCTACAAGCTGTCGTAGCAGAAAGAAGACCCGTCTAATGTCCAGAATGTCCTCATACATACACTATAATATGTATGCACATAGGTACACAAAGGGGAGAGTGCAATCACACGACTCGTATGAGTCCCGATGAGCGTGTTTTGGATATACACATGACGTCTAGGGATGCTAAGCAGTCAATAAATGAACCCAAGTTCGAGCCCAATCCTTCTACATGGATAGATAAGAGTCGACACGGCTCAATATATCAAACAGATATATGGTCAATGTGTCGACCAGAATATCTACTTTATGCGCTTATATAAGACCTTCAAATTCTATGACAAACAAAATTCATTAAATAAAATCATACAGCCGACGAACCCGATTCCCTATCGGCAAGTTGATAGGGTCGGCAAGTTTAATCAATGAAAATGCCTGTACACTCCGATGATGGCCATGTTGAATGTAGATCTCAACCGGAGGGATCAATTTCAAATATTTCAAATACCTCCCAAACGCCCACAAAAGCTAAAAAATTCAAAATCCAAAAATTCAAAGATGTTTAAAATTGAAATTACCCATCAATGCTTAAAGCAAAATCCAACCAACAATAGTTTTCCGGGGTGGACAAATTGAAATTTACTCCAGCTCACATAAAGTTAATGCCTAGTCGAAAATATCATTAGGATCCTGATGAGGACATCGGAGATCAACAGCTACGATCTTGAGTTATTTATTTATATGTACTAGTTTATTTCATATTATTGTTTTTCCCTTTATACCCTTACAAGTGGTCATGTAGTATTGTAGCCCGAAGGACATTTTAGTCTTTTATTTCTTTTCTTTTCATGAGGCCTATTTATAGGCTAGTCATTTTGTATTTTGGGAGGATGGATATTGAAATGAAATCTTATTTTCTTTGCTTGATCTCTAAGCAAGTTCATGGGAGGAGAGACCCAAGGTGTGGGCAATCGCAATACCCGTTAACCTTTGGAAGAGTCCAAGGTTTGCGGTTTTACGATCTCTTTGTGAGTTCGTTAGTTTACTTTTATTTTATTTGTATTTTGCTTCCATCTCCTTTCTCCCCCACTCCATCCACCACCCCTTCCAATTTCCCCACCACCGATGGCTCAACCTCCTCCACCGCCTAAGCTTCCCAAATCCCTTCCCTTTTCCTCCCTAACCCGCCACCCTCACCACCTCTCTAAGCCGCCGGCCTCCCCTCACCCATCCGCCGCCATTCTCCCCCAAATCCCCTCCCCGCCGGTCTCCCTTAGCTTCCACTAGCCACCGGCCCCTTCTCCAATGATCTTTGAATTTTGAATTTCAAAATTCGAATATGCCTTAAATACTTTCCTAAAATAACCTCCCTCAATTAGGAAGGTGCATTCATTTGAATTCAATTTGATATTTGAATTTCAAATATTTCACTCCCTAATAAATCCCATTTAGGAAGCCTCTAATTTAATGAAATATGAATTTAATTTCAGATTTAAATCAATCCCTAAATCAACTCCATGACCCCACATACATTGAATGTAGACACAATTCTCCCCCTCTCTCTAGGCCGGCCCACCCACTCCCTCTTTCTCATTAAACTTTGTCATTAATGATCCCCAATTAACTCCCTAAATTAAGTCCAATTCAGATTCAAATGGGATTGATGAATCTTCTCATTCCTTAATGAAAATCACTGATTAGGCAAGCAATTAAATCCTTCTCTAAAACTATTCCCTCTCCTGGATGCCGCCAGCCTAGTCATCTCCCTTCCCCACCTTCCCAAAACTGATTCCAAACCTTCCAGTCATACGGGATTCCTTCTCTCCCAACTTTCCTTGCTGTTGTTTGAGAATTTCAGCAAATTCTTCTGCTGTTCCGCTATCTATATAAGCTACACTTGCTGTCCAAATCTCAAGGATAGCCCAGTTTACACGTCCAGAAGTTGTCCGGAGCCAAACTGCTTCCTGCCCTGACCTCCCCAGCAAACTCCCTCGCTGTCCAGCCAACCTGAGCCTGTCCTGATTGCTGCCCTGAGGAGATAGAGTGCTGTCCGACGGCCAAAGGAAGTTCCATTGCTACTAAAAGGCTCCAGAAACCTGGAAACTGCTGTCCAGTAATTTCAGCCCACTCTAGTTACTGTCCAATTGTCCAGGGAGTCTCCAACTATTGGCCAGAAGCTCCGACACCATTCAAGTAACCAACCCCCACTCTAACAAAGGTAAACCTGTTCTCCAAATCTTTTCTTCCAAGTCTTATCTTGACTTGTGGTTTAATTGATTCCTAAAGGTTGTGTCAACCCGCTCTGTTAAAACCAAGTTAGTTAGAGAGTTGAGTTAGTGAGTGAGTGGACCTCCTTCATAGTACTAATCTCATTGTTAGTCTAGGGATTTCTTGTTGACACCTTCCATGTATGCAATGTTAAATTAATTGAATGTTTTACGGTCTTAATTCCTATGCATATGATTTAGCCTAAACTTGTCTTACCGCCCATTGTGTTTTCTTTTGTCGTTTAAAATCAATACAAAGATATAATTATTGTGGTCTCTAAGATTAAGCATGCAAATTCCTTAAAGCAATTCATCCATGCAATTATGTTTTACATCAGATCCATTCTCAAATAATCTTCTACGAGTAAGGACGTGGTACGTATCCTCTGACCAACGGTTTTGCCGCCAAATTGCACCGCAAGATAAACGATTATGACTCGCGGCCCTCTGAACGAAGTGATTTTTCCGTCAAATAGCATTACTAAATTACGGTTATGATCAGAGCAATACATTCCTTAGTGGCATCAAATCCTTGTGATATGAATCAATAGGATATAATTGATAGGGTACAAAGCCCTTTGTTAACTAAGGTGGATTCAAATTTCTCTCCTTAGACAAATACTCCCCAGATCTATAAGGTACCATTGGACGAAACAACCCATGGCTGCCGACAAGAATTCTTCTGTCAATTTGGGTAGACTACCTCCTCTGACTAAGTAGACTAGGAACTACGATGGCTCGGGATGACGAAACCATGGGATCTTGATCGGGTCCACCATTCATTCCCCCACCATCCGCTTTAAGTACAAGATGGTGATATCTATAATTTTAAATATTAACCCTTTAAATTCCTAATGCCCATGCTGCTACTATATGCCAGATAACATGTATCTCTACGTATTTGATTGACGACTAGCCTTTATCGAAAGTTCTCTCTCGTTACCGGGAGGGGTAATTAACTATAGGGGTTTGCGCCTATAAGAAACCATATTTCATATATAAAGTCCTCACAAAATGAGGACGAAATCTTTGGGTAGAGCCTTATCTATAAACAAATGTGCCTTCCCAAAATTTACCCAGGAACTTAATTTCGTTAAAACTCCCCCGAAAAAGCAACAGGGAGGTCGGGGCAAAATTTTTGGAGCCCATAGTATGAATCATGTATTTGTGTTGGTAAAGCATGAGACATGCACTTTATTGTATTTGAATTGATTATGATATACATTTCACTAGTTTGATTGCACATTGATTGTGATTGCCACCTCATATTGACATTGACTGCCATCTAACCATTTTCTACTACACATTACTAACTCCCTCTCTCCTCCTTGTATGCTTTGCAATCAATTCTTTTAGGAAACACCTTAGAAACCCTTATACTTTATTTGATTCTAAGGTGTAGTCAAGCTCAAACTCTATAAAGCATTCAATCCATTCCCTTCCCCATGCTTGGCTGTCCCCTCTCCGTGTGTTTTTTGGCTCCCCTTTTCATATTAGAGGAGTTTTTCTTGCATTCTATTCTCTTCCACCCAAATAAAGAATCTCTTACGTGTGATTGACATAACACCGGGAGAAGGATTTCTAAGGGGCGAGATTTGCAAAGTACTATTCATAAAGGTTGTCTTCAAGTTATGCCCACTTCATCTCCGGACTTATTAACTCCTCTATGGTCAGATCTTTTCCTAGTTTAAATATTGTTTCCTTGCATTCTTAGGGCTTGTTTGGGTGCAGTTATGATTGAATTTAAGCATAATTTCATAAATCATCTAAATTTGGATTTACTAAATCTTAAAAATATTAAATCCTAAAAACTATTTGGTACAAACTTTTTTAAATCATGATAAATCCAATAAGACTGTTTGACAATACTATCTAGGATTTAAAATGATTAACTCATATGACATTTGTATTTAAAAAATGAGTTAGTTATTAATTCAAAATTAATTAACGTCAATAAGTTATAATTATGAATACTATAATTAGAGTGTTATTTTAATAAGGTTTTATTACTAACTTATTTAAGTGTTATTTTAATATGTAATTCAATATTAATTACAATGACAATGATCTAATTAATTATTTAATTATTATTTGAAATAACTAATCATTTAATTATTATTTACACTACTAATTATTTCATTAATTTTTTAAAAGGATTTTGATAAGTTTCTAATCACTAATTATACTTATAAGTTTATAATTAGTCAATTAAGTATTCTTTTAATAACTACTTATTTAGTTAATATTTACATTACTAATTACCTAATTAATTATTTATATTTCAAATTATACTAATTAAGTTAATTATATTAATTCCTAATTGAGAAATTAGGAACTAAACTAATTCTTCCTAATATCAGGTTGGTTTTCCCTCTTCTCTATCTCTTCATTGTTGTTCAACTTTGCTGGTTTGCATAAGGTAAAGCTTTGAATGATTCGTTTGCCATTGTCTGCCTAGGGTTTGCTTTTTCTCTTTTGCATTTCTTCATTGTTGTTTTGCTTCGCGTGAAGTAAAGTTTTTAGAACTTCTAGGCCTTCGATAACGATGATACTCCTATTGGATCAGAACTTACGACGAGAGCTCGCCGCAAAGGTAATGATATTTCTCCCATTTGCGCGCTTAGCTAAATCCCTAAATCCGCCAAAAAATCATATTTAAAGAATCCGGGATTAGGGCCAACAAGTCGAAAACACCATGACGTGGAGCATAGACGTACCGTGAGATTTGACTTTACATTTTTGGGTGTTTGGTAGGAGTTAGTGCAAATCTTGCCAAAATCCGATATAAATCTTGCATCCAATCTATGATTATATATTATGACAATAATATTGTCATCAATAGTTTTTACAAACCTATGTTCACTGAAAAAAAAAAAAAACATATTGAGGTTGATTATCATTTCATTTGAAATATTGTGCTTAGAACATTATACCCACTCTTTCTATTTACAATAGAGGAACCCTCTAGTGGATAAGACACAACAAAAGAGTCTAATGATCTAATACTCTTCAGGAATCATAACCTAAGAAATAATGGAGTAGGGATTAAAAAAACCATTCAAAAGGTCTGACAATGAACTACCAAGTTTCATATTTCATAAAGTTGCTTCAAAGGTTAACATTGTCTTAGAACCACCTTCATCTGTACGGAGCTAGAAAAAAAGAGCACGGTGTCGACTTTAGGTTTGCTAGCTAGCTGTCAAACAAGTGAGAGCTTAGAAATGAATTCTAATCAGACATGGCACTTTCAGTTTTAACAGGATGAATCATCATGAAAGATTCATAAAATTGACTCGAAACAAAACCACAAGGATGCATGTTGTCATTTTGTGTTTAATATTTGCTTAAAGAAATAACATGATCGATTTTTATTAAAAAGTATTATTAGTAATTATATAATTAAAGCAGTCATATATAAGATCCATTGTTTAAATTGCGCAATATGAGGCTCGCCTTGAGGCCCACCTCAACGCAATTTTAGTGAAAAACGCCTCGAGGCTTATGCTTCTAGCTTTTTTATTAGGCTTCTGCCTCAGCTTGGTTGAGGCCCGGCTTGAGGCACGCCTAGCCTCGCTAGCGTAAGGCTTATACCTCATCCTATTTGCATTTTTTTTGTTAAAACTAACATACATCATGTCTTTTGGCACATTCAAGCGCAACAACTTCCTTTCGTTTGCCTCTACCTCTAGCCCGCGGTTTTCGCCGCAGCTAAGACCGTTGTAGCCGTCACCAATAATCACTTGAAAGCTGCACAATAGGATCTAGCTTTTATGTCATAATTTCACCATTTCTATGTAAAAAAAGATAATGCTATGAGAAAGATCATAGACTTTAGAGATAAATCAATAATGTCATGATCTGCAAAGATAAAAAAATTACAGTGAAAGCCTCGCTTTAATGGAATGTTGGTATAGTTATGAGCAATAAGACAATAACCATTTATTTTGAAGCAAAAGAATCATACGTAAATGGTCCATAGTTCCACTTCTGAAAACAGATGTTTTGGTTTCTCCAGCGCAGTAAATCCTACTAGATATTGGTTCATCCAAGACACGCAGAGATTTGAGCCAGTGATGGCTAATGCAGTTAATCGGGTATCAATATTATAATAGGGTGTACAAAGAAATCAGCTGCATCATATTATGTATGATTTCGAAAGCTAGGTTTCCAAAGCCCCAAACCTGCTTCACCTTCAGTTCACCTCATCCATACACACATACAAAGGAAAGCGGACCATTCCTCTATATGGAGGTGGGTAAGGGAATTGTATAGCATAATCATAATGCAGACTTGACAAACTAGTATTTAAACGATTTTAGCACGCCGATCAGTATAGTTTTCTAGCAGTACATGAAATAAAGAATGGAGAGGTCGATACCTCAGAAAATCTCCCGATAAGCTCTTGAAGACATTTTCAAAGAGCATCATCAAAAAATCAACCTCAGGCTGTGAAAACAATAGAAAACATCCACAGCTGACTCAGTGGACATAGAGAAAACACAGAGCATAAATACATACAAAATAAAATCCAAAATAGAAAGTCCAAAAAGTGGACCTTGGGGCGGTGCCAGTTCTCCGAAGAGAAGGCGAAGACGGTGAGGACTCGGATTCCCCATTTACAGGAGAGCTTGACCATCCCCTGCAAGGCTCTGCAACCTGCTTCATGTCCGGCGGCAGCAGGCATTCCCTTTGAAGCAGCCCACCGTCCATTCCCATCCATTATCACGGCCACGTGCTTCGGCAATGCCTCCCTACAAAGTCCCAATGGAAGCAACAACGTTTTGCAGCCGCCATCTCCTCCTTCTCCACAAGGGATTGCAATCGGGGCTCCTGCTGCCGAAACCGCAGTGATTCGTGTACCTAAAATCGACGGCGGAGAAGCAACACGAATTGCCGCAGGTCTCGTGATTGAATTTGGCAGGTTAGGAACAAAAAAATGGGTTCTGAATTGTTGAGCGCCGATCATGTTCCTTAACTTTTTTTTTTCCCCTTTTTATCGAAGACTCAAAGTTTCTTTACCTTCTAAACAAACCCTTATGCCTAAAAATAAAATGGTTTGGTTGTTGGTGAAGGACCTGAAGATAGCACATATGCAGCAACGAAAATGTACTTACAGGCAATACGTATCAAGATGATTTCTCGCCTTGATATACTAAGGCTCTGTTATGTGAATCAACAAATCAAATTAGATTAAGGTTTTGTGAGGGACGGATTTTTTTTAGGACTTAAAGTAAATTTTGAATAAAAAATTTATTTTTTATTCAAAAGTTACTTTGATAAACAGTTAAAAAGTCATCCCAAACGAAGTCTAAGACTCGGCCGCCTTATTTATAAAATAAAATATATTTAAAATATTTAATTATAAAAGTATTTTCAATTCTTTTATCATTTTAACAGGAAACTCCAATTTAATGTTATCATTTTATCGAAAAAAAAAAACAGTTATGAACTGTATGTTACTTCCTTGCTCATTCGCTTATACCGGTAAGTCCTCAGAATGAATATTATTTTTTTCGATCATTATTCGGTAGTTGCTGCCGAATTGAAACTTAGGCCACAAGAGTATTGGTCGTCAAGCGGGAATGCAAAATGGGCTGGATGGCTAATTTTTCTCCACAAAATTGCTGTTGTTGTTGGTGGATTTCAAAAGGATTTATTCAATTGTAGTTGTTTGATTGAATCGGTTATCTATGCTTGATGCATTTTTTAGAGATTTAAATTTAAATCATATTTTATTTTGGGAATTAATAAGGTTAATATATATTAAGCCGCTTGAATTCGGATTTTTTTAACCACGATTATAACAGCCCAATGAATTTCAAAGTCATTCGGCTGAATGAAAAAATAGTTGAGAATTTACCAAAGATAAATTTAAGCTACTTTGGGATAACTTTTTTGCTGGATTTTAAAATAACTGTTTAATATAAAAAATTATATAGCTATTAAAAAAATATTAAAAAAATTATCCTAAATAAAATCTTAAATGAGTTGATAATGATGTTCTGTAAGAGTGGAGTAGCGCCCAACTCAAACCTGAGCAACAGATCGCTCAACTGACCGACGTGTTATAATTACACATGGATTATGAAAATATAAGGAAAAAGTTTACGGTCAGTATTCTATGAATCAAAATTTGATCAAGTTAAATTTTATAACTAATCAATACATTTTAAAATAAATTTAGTATATATATTACGTTTATTTTAAAATAAATCCATTAATTCTAAAAATCAAATGACTTAGCTCTAACCCCTAACGTCGTAGCCTTGCCTACCACCTTGCATTACGACAAAACAAATATCTTAAAACAAGAATGATGCAATCATTTTTTGGAGGGGCTGGTGTGCAAGAGAATAATAAACAATTGACAACATTTGTAAAGTGATTGACGATTGAATACAATGAAAAAAATTGCTATATATATATATCAAAGTAATGTTAGATGAACTTCATGCCCGTTGGAGTTGTGCGGATATTACTGCTAACTGCCAAAATCAAAGAGTAGTACTAATTTCAATGTAAATTTAATGAATATAAAATCCAACTTTACACAATTTATATTAGAATATCCTTTACGCAATCAATAGAAAACTTTTGGTCGGATACAATAATGCCAAAAGTCTGGAACCGAAAACATATATAAGAAATAATTGTTATTATTTCCTAGTCAATACTGCACGCTAGCTATATTGAAGTAAACAGAGCACATTTATTGAATAATTCCTAAAAAACTAATACTAATAAATGTGTTCCAGAAAGGAAAGACGAAGGCGAATCATGTTTTTCTTTGTTTGTATTTATTCAGACTATATCTCTTTTTTTTTTGTTCTGTAATACAGTGTCTTTTGGATATGCAAAAGCCACAATGCAATCCTCATGCTGAATAACCGAGCTTCCAGCAGCATCTGCTCAAGCCATAAGCTCAAGCCTGACAATATGAAGCAGTTCGATGATATGATCTTTGCCTCTGACACTGCTTTTGAAGAGACTCTTCCGATGATAAGATAAGTCTCTAGAGATGATCCCTGCAGCTGTAGAAAAAATTCGTGCAAAGGTCATACGAATCCAAAAGACCACCAAGAATTGCTCAAACTTATCATGCCAAACTATGATAAATTACTTGCAAAATCCACAATAATTCGACGCTTAATTATGGTCATACACTGAACTTCTTAGTTAAGAGTAAACGTCACAAGGATGCAATTTAATAAGATGCAGTTATAAAGTTTATCACAGCACCTTCAACATCAAATTCTAGAATAGATAGAAAATAAATAAATGAATCAAAACAAAAAATAAAACCAAATTAAACAGATAGCATTCAGTGTATAATATGTTTGACGTTGCAAATTCTGATTTAGACTAAGGATTGAGACAATCAAATCAACCTGATTAGATCATTCAAGATCAGTGCTTTTTAAGGTTGCTCTAAACAAGATTATATAGGTTGTCCATAAAAATAAAATTAAAACAAAAGAAGTTTCAACTCGAGTTTTGTAAGCAGTTGTCCGGTTCATTTTTTGACATTTTGTAGGGAGGAGAAGAAATTAGAGCATTCATAAAAGGGACAAAACTTCATATCATCTTTCAAGTAACTGAACAATTCACATCGTTAGTATAATCATTATCTGAGTTTCATACAGTATTCACATGAAATCAAACTTTACACGGCATGTATTCATCCCTAAACACAATAGCAGTAACTTTATTCACATCGAAGGCAGATGCTATCCTTAATTAGTGTTATAGCAGTTTCTTGCTCACTTCCCATGAGGACGAGGATAACGACACAGATTATTCTCGAAATAGTATATCATCTCCATTCATACAACCATGTAATGCTGATATTAAAGACATACATATTATAGATCAATCAGTATATACTATGATGATCTTCCAAATGGATTTAATGCAATCAAAACCATAGAAATTTCTTATCCATGAGGAATGGTGTTAGTCTATTTATCTTTATGGTTTTACAGGTGCATGTAGAAGAAACTTCATCCAGGCAAACTATAAAAGTACAAACAAATATGTATTGTTTATGTAACTTATGCATAAAACTAGGAGAAATTCAATAGCCTACACCTGTAAATTCTTTTTTCGTTTATACCCTACACCTGTATATACCAGTTAATATACCAGAGATTGTTCTATAGAACTAAGAATGTCGGAGACATTCACCATAACTAAAGCCAATATAATTAGCAGGTCTAAGATTTGTGAGTAGATACGCATAACAAATAACAGAAATGAAATTAAGATAACATGAAAATCCCATCATTAATAAATATCCAAACGCAGTATGTATAACTTATTATCATAATTACTCAAAAGGTGGGATTCAGCAGCAGTTGTGAGTATGATGGCTTCCATCGCTAGCTACTTTAAATCAGAATTATCAAAACCATGGCAAAAATGATGACCTAAACAGTTGACAGATTACTAAAAACTAGTACAATAATATGTGCATTCCTCTGTTACGACGGCTAATAATTTGAATACAAACAACATATTGATAATGATTGGGGAAGGACGTGAAAATACAAACATTCGCACTTAAAAATTAAAATGCAAAATCATATATGTATATACAAGCATAGCATATGCAAGAATTTGCGACATACCAGAACATGATTGACAGCTCTCAAACAGTCATTTGTTTTTAGCATTAATAGAATTACACGTGGTAATCTTCTTAATAGCTCTGAAATCTGGGTGAAATAGTGCGAGGCATACATCTGTCCGCAAAGAATAAGTTGATAAAAACAAAAAAACAAATAACATACTATTGGCAACCCAATGTAGAAGTTTACAATACTGTAAAATGCAATAGTATAATAATGAGAAATAGAAGCTGATGATTACTGCTTAAGAACCAATATATCAAACATATAATTGACAAGTGGCATGTCAAATTAGAACATGGCTTCAAAAGGGGAATAAGCAAATTTAGTTAAAACATCAAGTAAATAATTATATGAAAACAAAAGGCATATGAAGATCCTTCCATATAGGACTCAAAAACCTCGCCACATCTATTGCAAGTTTAGCGAAATGCCAACTGAGCGAGTCAGGTCTATTTGAAGACTACTGATTAACTAGACGTATGTATTATGAAAATAATTCACAATAATCACAAATGCGATTATGCCAGTAAAAGGTAAATAGAATACGTGATTAAGGGAACACATTTGAAAATTCACAAATTAATCAAAATATTAAATTAGACTAAAATAATTCATTCATAAAAAATAAGTCAGATTTAGGCGGCATGCGCATAAATCTCCCTAAAAACGGGCAGTTTCAATTCAAATGTAGGTTGACATAGGGGGCAATTTCATTTCAAATGAGGGCTGACATCTCATATAATTAAAATGATGCACAAAAATTGATAATTTAGACTACTCATTGGACGTTATCTTAAAAAGTACTATCCGTGATGTAATCAAAATAAAGTTGCAATAAAATCTTGACTTTATCGCACAATGCTTTGAATCCTTGAATCTTTTATGATACATTGGGTCCAAAAAAATGAAAGTTTAATTCTAAATAATTGAACTCTAGTCAAAGCTTTAAATTTCCCTCGAGTAGTTGAGAAGCCTTAACTTTTGTCAAGGATGGTCAAATTACTCCCCATCTTTCTCCTTTCCTAAAAAATGATGACCTATACAAGAATAATTAACCTCCAAGGGAATATTCTGCAAGTTGTTGGAGGTCATCTTTGTTTGTAAGGAAATGAGAAAAATTCAATCTCCAAACAAAATTTTAATCCTCCGAAACCAAAAGAAATGAAAATAATTTTTTTTTTCATATTTCCTCAATTTTCTCCCCTCTTTTTCTCGAAAATATGTACAAGGACTAATAATCCACAGTGAACTTATTGGATGTTGTTAATACCATTTGTAATGGAAAAGGCAAAAATCAAAATTTAACTCTTCAAAACTCAAAAACTCAAATCCTTCCAAACTTTCCTCCCCTCTCCAAGAAAACAACATATACAAGAGCTAATGGGTTGTTTGTGATGGAAAGGGAGAGCTAAATTTCAAGAATCCCAAATCATCATTCAAAATCCATTAAAAAATCCTTCCCCTTCTCTTAGAAAATGACAAGTACAAAAAATTATATTCCACAATGGATATTTGTAAGTTGTTATGGTCATTTGAAATGTATCTATTAGAGTTCCCTACCGACATCCGTTAGACTTTAGATACTAGGGTGGGCATGAGTCCCAAAATTTTCTATTTCCTAGGACCTAGACGGACTAATGTTGGATTTAAGCCTATTAGATCACATCATAGCTTAGTCATCCTTTAATATTTTAAGGTTAGGTGGGAGCAACCTGAGATGTATCATTTCCTTAGATCTAGAAGTAAATCAAAATTTAAAAGAAATTTATCTATTAGGTGTAAGTCCCTTAACAACATCCTTTTAGATTTTAGAGGCTAGGTGTGAGCAACCAAAGAGGCATCCTAGTACTCTTTCAGTCCTTTAAAAGTAGGTGTGGGTTTCCGAGTTCCTATTTCTTAGGACCTAGACTGAATATTATTGGATTTAAGCCTATTAGGCCCCATCATAACTTAGTCACCCTTTAGTATCTTAAGATTAGGTGTGAGCAACCCGAAAGGCATTCATTCAATAGATCTATAGGTAAATTAAAATTAAAAGAAACCTATTTATTAGGTGTAGTGTAATAACCCAAAAGTGTGAAATGAATTTACTTGAAAAAACATGAAAATTTCAAAGTAGAGCACTATGGTGTTAGACCACTAACATTGTTTATATATATATATATATATATCTCTGCCTCACCCCATCGCCTCCCTCACTCGGTTGCTTGGCCAGGATGAAATTGGAGGAGAAGAAGAGAAAGGACTTTAGGTCGTATGTGCTTATCGTTCCTGTTACGGATTTTGTTTTATTCATTATAAGAGATTGATCTCTTATTCATGCTTTCAATGGCTTTAATTTATACGAATTTCAACTCTTAAATTTGCAAAAAAATATACTATCTCCTCATCTCGTAAGCTTTTACTATTTAACATTTGATATGCTATAAATTTGATCATTCTAAATGATTTGATATGATTTTATTGCATTTTCACCGATTAAATGTGTGTATATGAATTTTTATGTTAATGAGTAGAAAAAAATACTGAAAATAGAATGTATTGATATGAGTGATATGTACTGATATGTACTATTGATATTGGTGAAATGATGTACTGATTAATATCAGATATATGATATGATAATTCCACGTGATACTTTACTAATTCATGTGATTCACTGATGGGAGTCATAAGGAGCTGAAAACTGATAAAAAATTATAAGCTATGATGCACCGACACTCCGCTTAAAGAGGGTATACAGTGTCGGACACGGACACGAGTCCGACACTGCATGGACACGTGTTCGACACGATATTGGAGTGTCGCAATTTAAAAAATTAAAATTAAAATCGGACACGCGTGTCCTGTTATTAAATAATAAAAAGCAAATTTACATGCTCGGTACTGCTAGGTATCGCTAGGTACATGCTCAGTACCAAGCAGGTACATGCTTGGTACTGCTCCTGCTCGGTACCGCTCAGTACATGCTCGGTACCGCTAGGTACATGCTTGATACTGCTAGGTACATGCTCGGTACCGCTAGGTATCGCTAGGTACATGCTCGGTACAGCTTGGTATCGCTCGGTACATGCTTGACACCACTCGGTATCTTTCCATACAAATAATTTACGAACTTTAAAAACAAGCAAAACTTCAAAATTACTCTTACTCCGCCAGGGGGCAGCGCCCCCTTGGACCCCCGGCAGACCAGTATATTGTTGTATTCATATTGTCTTATTATTGAGATATTTTGATTTCACTTCATATCAATTTAACTTGATGTATTCTTATGTATGATTGGTTTGTTACAATCTTATCTAGATAAAAATAATGAATAATCAATATATAAATGAAATTATAATTTCTATGTTGAACAATAGACATTTTGTATTAAATATCTTTATGTTATAAGCTAAACAAGTTATCATGAAATTGATTTATTATTGCTTGTTATTTTTAATATAATGTCACCTTAATTTCTATATATTATATAAAAAATTATTATGCCATGTCCACGCCGCAACCGTGTCCTATATTTTTAAAAAATGTAGTGTCCCGTGTCCGTGTCGTGTTGTGTTCGTGTCACCGTGTTCGTGTCGGTGCAGCATAGGTTATAATGAGTCAGGGTGATTGATTCAAGTTATTCAAGGGGAGTTATAAGGAGCACACTGATTGGGAGTTATAAGGGGTGATTTATTCTAAATGAAGTTATGATGAAATTAGTACTAACTTGCTTAGATTACTTAATGATTATGATCTGTAGCCTTGCATATCATAAATCATGCATGTTTAGATTACTAAATTCTTTTATTATTGACTTGTTTAGGATACTTAGAAATTTACACATTATTTCAAATGATCCTTCATGTTGCCTTGCATAAGAATGAAACGGTTAGAAACATATGAATGATTGTTAGCTATGTTAATCACCTATCCTAAAATAAATATTGTATGTGAATGTGTGCCTGTTGAGACGGAGTACCAAATGGTGCATTGGCACAATATGACTCTTATGAGCAATATGACTCTTTGGGACAAAAATGATGAAGGAAAATGATATGGCCAAAAATATATGTACCTAATCAGTGCAATTTCGGTACTCCAGCATGAGTGTATAAAATACAAATAAGATAAATGTATATGCATACAAAAAATCAAAGACAAGTGAAGGGTATGAAATGAAGAGGTATTAAACATATGAATTGTAATATGATAATAGAAAGTCCTAAAGATATAAGTGCACAATTATCCTTGTATGACTTTATATTGTTTACATCTTTAGATATTTGCTACTCAGTCTTATATATAAAGAATGCATATTGTTCTACGTTTCATTGTAATTGAAATTGAAATTGGTAGAATTACTTGTAACCTGCTGAGCATTAGCTCACTCCCTAGCTTTGGGATATTTTCAAGAGAACCACAATGAAAGGATGACTGATAGAAAGCAATATACTAACCAGCGTAGGATGACCACAAGAGAGGTTTTTTTGTTGTATTTTTTATGTAACATTTTGAAGTGGATCTCACATGTCTAGTTTAGGATTCACTTGTGTAATTTTTTTATGATGAAATAAAATATTTTGTGTTGTGGAAGTTTTAGTGGCTCTTTATAAATGTTTGGATGTTAGATATGTTAATATTTACATGATAATATTTAGATTATGTTTTAATTTTCATCTGACATTAGTTCCCGCCTCGTCTATGCGAGCTTACAATGCCAGAATGTGACACGAAATCACCCAATTATTAGCCTTAAATAAGCTCCCCTAATTTCCTCTCAAATCAGCCCCCTTTTCCTAAATAATTCTATCTCCTATTTAAATTCAAATTAGATCATTTGCCCTAAATAATTCCCTCACAATTGTAATTAGAACTTTTCTAAACAATTTCCCTTTGATTCCTCCCTTTTCCTAAATAATTTTCTCTTAGATTTTGAATTCAAATTAGATCTCTTGCCCTAAATAATTCCCTCTCAATTGTAATTAAAACATTCATAAATAATTCTCCTTTAATTAAGAACCATCATAAACAACTCTCTCTTGATTAGGAAACTTCATAATTCCATCACAATTAAATCAGTCGGTCCATCACGATCATGATAAAAACTTTCATATCTCTCTTAAAAATTCATCCCGTTCCAATACTTTCATAACAAAATTCTTTCAAAACAAAATTTCAAGTTCCGAACAAAAATTCTTTCAATTCTCTCTCAATAAAAGCACAAAAATCAAAATCAAAATAAAATAGTCTTCCTTGGGCTTTTGCTATTTCGGTCAACGCCAATATGTGCAATATAATGTCGCTCTACTACATATATTGGAGGTTTTTGTTGACCTCATTTTCAAAACGAAACTCATAATCATCCACGCTGGTTAAATAAATCATACCAAGCCGAGTTCAAATCAACCCAACTCAATGCAATTTCGTTCCAATATGTTTAACCAATTCGACTTGACTCGAGTCCGATTCAATTTCAATAACTTTGATCGACACAAATCAACTCATCTTGAGTTAAATTAAATTCAATCGACAAGTATTAAGTTCAAATTAATTTAATCAAATCAAAATCTAATTGAGTTATTTTGATTAGTTTAGCCATCTTTATCAATTCAACCCTCCAAAACAACTCAAGTCAAATGAGTTAATATCATGCGTTAATTTGAAAGTAGAATATAGGATGGTCATTTAGCTTTCCTAATGCTACTAAGTTATAAAGGAGCTAATGGGGGTTAAGGGAGTGCAACCCTAAACCCTAATCTCTTCAAGGGAGGGAGGGATGCCCGAGACGAGGAGCACGAATGAGGGAGGCATGCCTGCAATCTCGACTGAATCAGAGAGGGAGACGAGGAGCGACTAAAGTGCATGTGATCATTTTTGGACGAGAGAGAGATGGTCGAGCAAGCAAGGGCAATAGACCGCAAGGTTTGATTCTTCTTACTAAGAATCGACGAGAGAAGAGTTAAATTCAATTCCTCTCACATTAGGGGCATTCTGGTTTTAAAGACCAAAGGCGAATGACATTTCTTCCTTGAAGGCTAAAAGCCAAGGGTGAAACCAGTGTGGGTTCTTCCTCTTGAAAGCAAAAGAAAGCAAGATCTCCTCATCCGTTGTGCGTTACGGGTCAAATAACTAGTTCAACAATGTGTAGGATGCATCAAATCACTAGAATTAATTTTTTCCATGTGTTCACTAAATGCATGGTGTGAGCAAACTGGTAAACGTGCAAGCATATTGTGTAAGTGAACTGAAAACTATGCAAGTAAGAAAGTGTATCGCATAAGGTTTCAAGAAACATGCAAGTGCACTAGGAAATATATAACTGCACTGTGCAAATGTATCATAAAAAGTGCAAATACATAGCACAAACATATTAAAAAAACATGTGCAACACATTAGATCATTGAAATCAATACACCCACATGTGCTCTGACCAAATTCATAAAATTTTCTAATACCAAGTGAATGCTTCACGAGCTAAAACAAAAGTGAACTTAAATTTGATCTTGTATCGAGAAACATACAACTGCACTTAAATTGACAGTGCCATCACTCTGGAAATTTTATAAGCCCTCTTTTATGAATCAAAATTTTCATTACACAATGCTAACGAGTGAGCCGTTCTATCTAAAGGGTAAAGACATAAGTTCTACATTTCAAGTCTGATCCTCCTTGTAAATACTAGAGTTGACTAGACTTGCATCTCCGGAGGGATGTATGAGCATTAAATTTTAAATAGATCACTATAGAAAAATCAGTTTTGAATCTTCTTCTAATGAATATATATATGACTGCCAAATCTATGACGATATTTGTGTTTATGTTCGTATTACGCCTTTAATGCCTTACAAAGAAAATTCATTATTAAAAGGATACTTTTTGAGTTCATTGCTCACATGGCAACTTGCAAAGTTAATACTTGAGACCAATTCTCTAATGGCAAGCAGGCAGATTGATAGGTAACAACCAAAAATAATGGGAAATAATGCAGAATTTCAGAGAAAAACAACAATCAAGTAGCAGTTTTCACAAAATTTGGGGAGAAATCACAAAGAAAAACACTTAGAATTGAGTGGGAAAAGAAAAGAAACAATCCTATACAATGAATCTTCGATTCGAGAGGGAAGATTTCACTCTCCAAATCTCTAGCCAAAGCCTAGAGCCCAAAATACACACAAGATCTCAAATTCAGATTACAAAATTCAAGATAATCCTAACCCTAGCAAGAAGAGACTAATTAAAGCAAAAGACAAATGTTTAATCCCTAAACAACCCCTTATTTTGAAATTTCTCTACAACACAAAGTTTAATTAGTGTGTGGGTCCATCTACTTAGCCTCCCCCCTCTCCCCTTTGCCCCCCCCCCCCCCCCCAACTCTCTCCTTGGATCCGCCCACTTGGGCCCGCCTCTTGTAGACCAAAACCGGTCAAGGATGGATAGGTTTAGCCGCCCCCCCATGGGCCAGTCTAACATTACCCCCCTCCTAAAAACTGACCTTGTCCTCAAGGTGAAATGAAGGTAACTGATGCTTCACCTTCTCATACGATTCCTAAGTGATATCGAAGTCAGGAAGGCCCATCCATGTAATCAACACTTCTTTGTTCCCTTCTTTACCTGATCTCACCCCTTTTAGCTCCAATGGTTCTAAGATCACTTCCATCTCCTTCGTCAGTATCGCCGATAACTCTACACTAACTGTATGCTCCCCTAGAGCTTTCCTCAACTATATCACATGGAATACTAAGTGTATGGCGGCAATCTGGGATAACTTCAACTAGTACGCCACAGCTCCAATCTTTTCCACTATCTCATAGGGCCCGAAATACCTTGGAGCCAACTTCTCGTTCCTCCTATGGGCCATCGTCTTCTATTTGTAGGGTCGCAGTTTTAAGAACACCCTCTCCCACACTTCGAAATGGATGTCTCTGATGTAAAACATATGCATGGAAACAAGAACTGCTTGGGGATTTTAATATAAGAATATTAAAAATTTGCTAGTTATAGAATTAATGCTTACCCAAGTTAGGCTTTCAGAATTATCAAGTAGAAATTATGTAAAGCATGCGGTTACAACTAGATTAACGGGATGCTATCAATTTAACAACATAAAAATAGAGTGTAATGTTATGACGAAGAAACAATAATCCACAGTTAATAAATAGAACTTTTCACCTTGGGTCTCTCACTCACGCTCTTGACGGTGGGGCTTTAACGGGGGAAGATTGAGAGCAAACCGAGCAATGCCACTAGGAGACGAATGGTGCCCAAGGTATAGTCTGTTGGAGAGGAAATAGTGGCCTTTGGACAGTACTCTGGCAGTTTCTGGGTGGAGGACAGCCAACTAGCATAAGACTCAGGATAGCAGTTATCAAGGTTTCTATCCCTGGGATAGCTTACGGAACCAATCTAGGAAGCTGGACAGCATGATGGAGGACTTGGGAATAGCAGAACTGCCGTTTTTGCTGCTCTAGTTCTCCTGGACAGCAGCTTCCTATGTTATGAGTCCCATGGAAGAACTTAGAACTTGTCCAGAATTCTGGACAGCACGTTGGAGAGGAGAAATTCCAGCCGTTTCCTCCTAATGGGTGCACGTGAGCATGAAAGGGAGGGAGGGAAACTGTGTGGACAGCAATGAAGGAGGGCTGGAGTTAATTCCCCTTTGATTTAGGCCTAGATTTGGAAGAAAAATTAAGTGGGGAGGAGGGGCATGGGGCCGGCCAAGAGAGAGAGGAGAGGAAATTGAAAAAACTGAAATTAATTTAAGCTTAAGTGGATTTGGAGTGACATTAATTTGAAATTTCAAATTAATCCATTAATGACTAGGGTCGTTAAATGAGGAGATAATTAGGGGCTGATTTGGTGGAGCTTTTAATTTAATTCGGGAGAGAGAAAGAGCCCATTAAGGGGCCGGCCATATGAGGAGAGAGAGAGGCTTAGGAATTATGAAAGTGGGGCCCAAAGTTTAATAAATAAATCTTAATCAAAATATGAATTTTAATTTCAGATTTGATTATATTTTAAGTAACTTCCCGAATCCGTTTAATATGAGAGGGAACGAATTTGAAATTCAAAATAGGCTTTAATCCTCTTAATTGACTCTCTTAATTAGAGAGAGACAAATTAGGAAAGTGAATTAATCAAGAGAGATTTGAAATTCAAAAGGAGGGAGGAAGTCAGGGGCGGCGGCAAGGTGGGGCGACTGGAACCAGCCGCCTGGAGCCGGTGGGCTGGCGGCCGACCGGCGAGGCTGGCGGAGCCGCCGGTGGCGGGATCGGCCTGGGATGGCCGGCAGTGGACTTATGGGGGGTGGTGGAGCCGGCGGTGGATTTATGGGGGGCCGGTGGGGGAAATTTAGGAGGGGAGGGAGTATTGGATGGGTAGAGAAGAAAAAGAAAGATAGGTTTCGGGAAATGAAGATCCAAAGCTACAAACCTCGAGCAACACCTCTAATAGAACTCACAAAGAGATCTACAAGCGCTACTTCCTTAAGAACTCACAAAGAGATCTTAGAAAGTTCACGAACTCACAAAGAGATCAAAGAGAAAATTCATTCATTCAATAATTCATCATCTAGTACAATGCATGAGGCCTCCTATAAATAGGCCAAAATGAAACAAAAACTAAAACACATAAATGCCCTCGGGGCTACAATATAAAATGACGACCCATAAGGGTAAAATAGTAAAAACTGAAAAATTAAAATAAACTACTACATAAAATGACTCAAAATAAAAACTCCTGATCGTGGCCGTCGATCTCCAGCGTCTCCGATGGTACATGTGTCGAAATCACTAACGATGTCCTCATCAGTCTCTCTTATGTGCATCTGTCTGCTTCTTCATTATGTATTGTGTCCTCATTAGGTGCCTTTTTAATTCCCCTAACACTCTATCCCTTTCCTCCAAATATTGCTCGACTAATGAGATAGGCATGAATCCTTGTCCAAAATGCACTAAGTGTGGGGGGTCCCTTCAATACAACACTTTAAAAGGGGTCATCTGAGACGATGAGTGGTACAAGGTATTGTACCAATATTCGGACCATGCTAACCACTTGGCCCACATCCGTGGTGTTCCAAAAACAAAACACATCAAGTAAGTCTCCAAGCTTTTGTTGACTACATAATATTTTCTAGCCAAGTTTTTTGGGTCTACTTCTACCTTTCTTAACATAAGTCAAATCTAATACCCCTACTTTTCTAACCAGGTCATCAGAAGGCTGCCGTTTTATGTGACAAACCATCTAAAGAGACTCTCTCTAATCATATTTTCCACTAGAGCCACTCCAACCTTTTCATGTATATGCTCATTTCATATCCAATCTCTAAGGGTAAAGCCACTCATCCACATGAGCTTCCTCATCTTTGCAACACTTAACTTAGTATTATGCTTCTCTTTTAATGGCCAACATTTAGCACCATAAAACTATAATTTTTCTCTTAAATTTGAAGGGGCCTTTTCTAAGGTGACTCTCTCTAAAACATACCATAATACAATAGTTTAAATCCTAAACTATCAATCTCCTTAGTCTTTTCTCCAACCCATTTAGTTTTCTGAATGCATAGAATATTTATTTTTTTAGGAATTATAATATCTATTAATTCTATTAATTTACCTATAAGGGAACCTAAATTCTAAGTTCCTATCATAATTTTAGTTTCATGGACTAGCTTCTTTGACCACATCTATCAATGTGGGAATCCTTACCTATTCAACACTGCATCCGGGTGTCAATGCAGTGGCTCTTGCACGTATGTCAATGTATTAAGGCCATACAATGCGTCATTTCTAGGGACCGCCCTAGTATTAACACAATATATTAAATGATTCATGTCATGATTATTCGACAAGTTTTATGCTGGCTGTCGACTACCTAATGCAACTCTCCACTTTTCTCATCTAGGACTTGGGACCTGTCAATGACAGTGTTGTTGAAAAAGATTCAAATAACAAAATAAAATAGTCAAACACCCAATGATGCTTACGTTGATTAAAGCTATTAGCTTGAGAGGACTATATGATTTTCAAAATACACACAAATTTTAAAGTTACTCAGTTGGGGGCATAAATTCAAATAAAATTTAAAAATCCAATATTTGAGAAGTTCTAAAATCGTTTAAGAAAAATTTACCGCCCTAAACTTCATTCTCACAAGCCATTTGTCGACAGTGATAAGTTTAATAATAACTTCAACTCACAAAGAATCAATGTCTTGTTAATTGTATAAATATAATTCATCCTTAAGCAATCTCTCACGAACAAGGATGTGTCACATACTCTCTAATCAATGATTTTGCTGCCAAATGACTTAACAAATAAAAGTTTATGAATGGGACTCTCTGAGTAGGTGATTTTGCAGCAAAAATAACATCATTAAATTATGATCATGATCTGAGTCCACAAGTTTCTCACTAAAAATTTGTAAATAATGAATCATAGGGTTTATTTGATAGGGCACAAAGCCCTTTATCAACTAAGGTTAACTTAAACTTGCCTCTATAAATAATCATCCAGCCTAAATCTAAAGATTCCCCTGGACAAAACAACTCATAATTGAAGAGTTCGGTGATATCAGAGAAAAGAAAAAATAAATTTCTATATGATGAAGCAAGGGAAAACAAAATGAGGGGAAAAAAAAGAAATGGTGATGCCTATCAATGAGATGTAAGGCATAGCGACTTTAGATGACATTTGAAAGAAAAATGCATCAGAAGGAATGAAAGATGAGTGGCTTATGAATTTAGAAGGATTACAGAGAGCTAGACTGATTATTAGGACAAAGGCTAATGACAATAATGATGATAATGTCGACAGAGGAAGTAGATTGAAAAAAAGTCAAATTGGACAAACACTTGCAATACCCACCAAAGAGAACATATGATAAAGATTTAAGATAGTGGGGATATTAATAACTGAAACAAAGGATAGGTGCAATGAGGTGAACGAGTGGATTAAGGATGTGATGAGAGGGACCAGCTCAATTGTGCATATAATATTCAAAAGAAATGAAAGAAAACATATAACAACAAGCCTTTATCCCACTACTTGAGATCAGCTACATGAATTTTTTTTCTCCATTGTATCTTATTAAGAGTCAAATTCTTATTTAAACATAAAAAAAGGTCATTTTTTAAGATTTTCTAACAAATTCTTTTTAGGCCTATTTTTATCTTTTTTAACATAGGCTGAATCTAACGAATCTAATCTCGAGAAAGTCAATATTTTATTCGACCAAACCATCTACAAAGACTCTCTCTAATCTTATCTACCACTGAAGCTACTCTAACCCTTTCATACATATACTCATTTAACATTTTTTCTTTAAGTGTAAAATCACTCATCCACCTGACATCCTCATCTTAGCAAACACTTAATTTTATATCTATTTTAATGACCAACATTTTGTGCCTTAAAACATTGCAAGTCTCATCATCATCTTATAAATTATTTTCTTAAATTTGAGGGGTGCTTTTTATCACACAACAGACCCAATGCATTTCTCCACTTCAATCATACAACTTGAACTATACTAATAATATCCCGATCTAATTGACAATCGCTTTAAATAATAGACCCGAGATATCTAATATGTGTACTCTTTTTAATGACTCAATCACCCAACGTTATCATCCCATCACTTGATCTATTACTTCTAAAATTACACTATATGTACTCAATTTTAGTTTTACTCAAACAAAAAATATCGACTCTAAGGTTGAGCTCCATAACTCAAGTTCTACACAATTCCATCTCAGGTTTTATCAACAAGAAGAATATCATAAGCAAGAAGCACACATCATGTTGTAATATAATTTTTTCCATGTACTTTTTATACGTTATAAAGATTGAAATTCTGAACATTTTTAATATTTTTTGAAAATTTTACACTAGGGATTTTGAAATTTATGCGGTTTTTATTAAATAGAAAATAATATCGATTCTAAAAAACAATGTTGTAATATAATTAAAGTCTTAGAATGATGTATTACACAATCTCTAGTAATTTGGTTAGTTTTGAAACTATAAATTTTTACCCAGTAGGAATTTATGTTGCCTACTGTAATAAAAAATTGTGTAATTCTCACATGAGCTAAATTATGCGTTAATTGCTACATTGTTATGAAATATATGTTTATGAGATTGAATTATGTGCTTTCTTGGTTGAATTTAAAAGATCTAGGAAATGTTATTATAAAAGAAGAAAGATATTTTGGTGCATATATGACATATTCTGGTGACTAAAAAGCCATGTTCTGATACCTACAGACGTGTTCTGGTGGCAAAATATCATGTTTTGATGCCTACGGGAATGTTATGGTTCTATAAGCACAAAAGAGTATTATAAGGGGCCAAAATTCTTTTAGATTCTGTCTGGGACGGGAGAAATTTATTATATTATGTTTAGTGATATGAATTTTAGTTATTTAACTGCTTACTATTATTACTTAAATATTTTGACAACTGCTATGCATTTATTACTTTGCTTAGCATAGTGATTTATTATTTTGCATTTAAATATTTTGAAAAATGTTTAATAAAAAAATATTTGAAAATTTAGGCTGATTTTTGTGGCTTGCTGAGTTGTTGTAGTTGATTGCAATTTTGCATTCTACTCAAGATGTAGAAAAGAGAAACAACCTGTTGAACAACATTTTCAGAAATCGGATCTAAGTCTATAGGTATTTCTTTTGTAGATTTTTGCACAATTATGACTATTTTTATTATTAAGTTCTTTAGCTTCTATTCATAACCATGTACTATGATTGTGTAAATGCCATTTTGATGATGAGTGAATGATAAATGAAATAGATTTTGTATATGAGCTATTTCAATACTATGGATGTTTTCATAGCTCTATAGTCTGTTATTTGTTTTAAAAGTTTAAATTGGAAGAAAAAAATTTGAAACATTTCCAAAATAGATATTGAGATTTATCTTTCACCGCTCAACGCAATAGGACCTGTCCATCAATGACTTGTCAGGTTGGGTTATGACATGTCTAGTAAGAACATTCATGATGAAAGCAAAAATATATGAACTTAAACCTGATCCTTAATGTAATCCAACTGAAATAGAAAAAAAACTTGGTCAAACTACCTTGTGTTTGAGCACAAGTAATAGCTCATTTATATATATCCTTAATGACTTGAATATAAGCATTATTAGCTCCTTTCTTTTTCATAACTCTCCATAGCACTCCTCTTAAAACTTTATCATATACTTTCTTTAAATCAATTAATATCATACGTAAGTCCTCCTTTCTCTATACCTCTCCATCAAACATCTCAACAAATATATAGCTTCCATAGTAGACCGACCCAACATGAATCCAAATTGAATTTTAGAAATATGGTATCTCATCGTAACCTATGCTGAATTACTCTCCTATAATTTTAATTCGTGGCACATTAACTTCATTTTTTTTCTAATTCACACACTCTTGTGCATCATCTTTATTCTTAAAATATGAACCAATACACTCCTTTGGTACTCATCTGTCATCTTTTAGCCTTTAAAATAATATTAAAAAGTTTGGTAAGATGAAAATTTTCTTTATCTCCTAAACATTTTCATACTTCTATTATAATATCATCACGGCATACTACTTTTATACAATTTATTTTCTTTAAAGCCTCTCAAACTTCGATTTTACTAATATAATGATAAAAATAAAAAAAATATAATTTTGTTTTCTCACAATTTTCATTACTAGGGTCACGAAAGTCAATCATATTCTCACAATCTTCATTGAAAAGTTCATCAAAATGACAACAAGCATACCTTAATAAAAATTAAGGTGACATTTTAAAAATGATTCACACGGAATAAAGCCATTGAAACTACCAAAATGACTGTAGCCAATGACTTAAATCAATCCAGATCATATCCTATATGTTATTGGAAATCACATCATTAAGGAAATGAGTCTAAAATTCTGATCGATATCAGCATTAGCATCTACATTGACATCATAATAATCAGTGACAATGAAAACTGAAGGATACAACCAGTTTTTCTGAAAACGTGACAGAAATACAAAGAAGGCAAAAGAAACTACAAATTCAATTGAACTTTTACAAATCAGTTTAAAACAAAATTAAGAAGAAATAAATATAAGATAACCTGAAGTTCAGAGCGGTCAGTATCACTTCCTTCTAGAATCAAATGATCCACAGATGGATCGATTACCCTATTCCATGGTCTCATAGTAAGAACTCCAGCAAATAGAGCATAAAGATCCTCACCAGCACCCAACTTAACACTATTCTCCTTAATCCCATTAACATCAGCAAAAATTAGTGCCTAAATAGAAAAATGCCGTTAGCATAGACACAATAAAGTTTAAAATTGAGCAGAACTACTTCATCAGCAAAGGAACAAACCTTCCAAAGTGAAGCATAATTTACTCTAGTAGCAAAATCAAGATTTTTGTATAGACCATGATCAAGCAATATTAACTGTGGTTTTTTCTGTCCTGCACAGTACATTGAGATGAAAGAGCCGTGAATGCAAACGTCATAATGTAGCATAAAGATAAGCTACGAGACGAGTAAATATTTTTACTGGGAAAAAAATAAATGAGCGAACAAGCATATGCATGAATTCATGTGAAATATCACGCAAAAGACAAAAGCACGCACTAAAACATATCTATAAAAGACTAAGAGCATGTGCATGTACACAAAATAGGATAGCGGGCATCAAGGCATAAGTTTTAATGTACATGTAATGATGTATGCACAATGTTAAATTTAGAGAATTGGAGAGGGAAAAAATGCTTAATTTTATTACACAAAATTATCCTTATTTATAGATCTATACAAAATATCTTAATAAAGAAATAAATAACTATAGAATCATGCATAATTGCCCTAATATAATTCTTCCCAAATCTGCCACCCAAATATGTAAGGAGATCGGCATGATCCAGGTGAGCTTTCCATGGATCCCTATACTGGCCGTGAGATCAAAGGTCAAGAGACTACTGGGATTTGACACTCCCCCTCCCATAGATCCCCATAGTTGTTGTGGGATCAAGTGCCAAGGGAAGACTAAGATTTAATACTCCCTCTCAAGCTAGGGAATACAGATCTGTCATTCCCAGCTTGATAATCAGTCTTAGAAAGGTAGAGTTATCAAATCCCTTGATGAGAATGTCCGCAAGTTGATTTTTTGATGAGATATGATAGATACACATAGATGTGTTGCAAGGAAATATTCTAACTCTGTTGAAAGCATTCAGATTGTCGATTCTCTCGTGGGTAAGTGATTTATGTTCTTTATATCACAAGGGTCATGAATCTAAAGAAAATCTAGCTGCCCTAAGCTTTATTCACTAGGTTTTATGGCAGACAATCCAAATGATTTCTTTTTATCTTTATTTACTTTATTGTAATTTTCCTTTTTCTTTGGCAATTTGTTTTAATTACTCTGGTTCTACACTTTATTATCTTGTTAATATATTTTATTTAAAAAAATTGTTGCTTTTTTATTTCTACAGAAAACAAAAAAATGGCATGCTTTCTAACATCTTATCCAATCCTAATATCACAAGTTTTAAATGAAAGACCAATTATAGACAATGTTTTGACTGTATTTTAGTTTTGATAATTCTTTCATAGTAATACTCAGTGAAACTATCAGAAAATGTATTTTGATCCTCTAAAAAGCCTGACATTAAAACTTGCAACTCAATGACTCTTATTAGATGTCGTCACTATCTCGTCTGCAAATTATAAATAAGGGTATAGGCATTGCAAATTCCATAATTTCTATTTCTATGCTTGCTACAACTGCCAAAATTTTATTTAACTCATAACATCTTTTCTTGTCTTTCTATACCTGGAAAATGTTAAGGAAAAAAGTAATCTATGGAAAGGTTATTGCCAAGTAATTTTTTCATAATTTTAAGAGCTAAGCTCAAGTGGCTTATTATTTCAACCATGGAAGCTGTTGGGATAGAGTGAGAGCTTTCTGTATACTTGGTTGTTGGGCTCGTCGGCTCTAATTGGGCCAATTGGGGGTATAATGATTGTGGATTATTATCTGGTGAAGGGAATGGAGTTAAATGTAGCGGAATTGTATAAGGAAGATAGGGAAGGGAAGTATTAATACTGGGGAGGGTATAATCTGGTGGCTATGGCGGCGTTGGTGGTCGGAGTTTTGCCAGCGTTGCTGGGAAGGGTGGATAGATCCTGCTAATGAGTAGAAGTGGCGGAGGGTGCGGGAGAGGGAATTGGTGAGGATGGGGAGGTTGTGGTCTATGAAGTGGGAAGCGGGGTGAGGAAAGTCATAGAAGAAAAGCTTTTCTACCAATAGTGAACTTTGCAGCCACATAGCGTCGAGGAAGGAGAGAGGTCGATTCGATTGAGGTGGAAGTGATAGAGAAGGAGAAATTTGAATTTCTGTAATATATCATTTCATTTATGCCCATTTATTATTATTTTTAAAAACATTCAAAACAGCTAAAATTTTTTTGTGGTTTTATAAATAATTAGATGGATTAAAAAAAAGGTTTAATAACTATGGAATTTTCTCAGCAAAAAATTAAAGAAATAAATCAATGTGAAAATTTAACTAGCTGAATTTTTTATTTTATAACACCAAATAATACTAATTATTATATATTGCTTTTATAATTACACTAGTTGTAATGCCAAAATAAATTATTACAAACACACCGCTTTTACCTTACTCTGGATATACCTAACCAAACAAGGCAAACAATTATCTTGCGTTTATTTTGCAGACAACCAAACAGTCTCAAAGTATTCGGAATACAATACATTTACTTTACATTGCATTTACTTTACACTGCATTTCTTTTTCAGGCAACCAAACAACCCCTTAGTGTAACCAGGAAATTCTTGTGTGAATGTGAGAAATTGTGGAAGTATATAAAGTTAGTTATGAGGTATATAGAAGGTTTTTTAGGTGAACTTGTATGTACCTCAATTTAAGCAGACAGTTCAAATTCTTGGATATGCTCTGAAGTATAGTTTGAATTTGTACGCTTGGAATATACCTTTCCAATCCTCATGTTATCCATAAGAGCTTTGTCCACAAATTTCCTGGCTTTGGTTTCAAGTTTAGGTGGATCGATTTGAGGTTGAGTTGGAAGGTCAAAAGGTGCAAGTTCACTTTCCTCATCTTCTTTAATTTCAATCTCCATCTGAAGATGAGGTTTGATGCAATAAGATTTTTGTTTGTCAAAAGTGACATCAAAATATACAAGAATTTTCTTAGTGGTGGGGTGATAACACTTATAACCTCTCTAGATGGTTGAATATCTGACAAAAATATATTTGAGTGCTCTTGAATCTAATTTTCCTCCATTTTGATTGTGAATGTGAACATAGGCAATGCACCTAAAGATTTTGGATGTGGGGTTGTTATGAGTTCGTAATTTAGGATAAAAAGAAGATAGGATATCCATTGGTATTTTTAGCCCCAAGGTCTTTTAAGATAACCAGTTTATGAGATATGTGACAGTCAGAAGGGCTTCCCCTAGTAAGATTTGGATACATTGTGGTGGAATAGAAGTGACTGCATGGAAGCAAGAAGGTGGCTATTTTTCATTCTATAACTCTATTTTGTTGTAGGGTGTGAATGTAGGAAGACTCATGAATGATACATTCTTTTTAAAAGTAGGAGGATAGAGTTTAGTTATAGTAACATTTGGCATTGTCATAACAAAATTTTCTTATTTTCACCTCGAATTGGTTCTGGATCATGGTGTGAAAAATGAGGATAGTGCTAACATCAAAATTGTTTTTTAGGAGAAAAATCCAAAAGACCCAGGTTCAATCGTCAATGAAGGATACAAATTACTAAGCCCCTGAAATGTTAGGAATTTTTTTGGGTCCCCAGATATCACTATGAATAAGGTAGAAGGGAGTATGACATCTCTCATTTTTGTTAAGAAAAGAAATTCATTTATATTTGACTAACTGATAGGTTTCACAATCAAAGGATTCCTTTTTCAACTTACAAAAAGTTTTGAATATATATTTTTGAAGATATCAAAAGATGGATGTTTTAATCTAAAATGATAAAGTCAAATAATATATTTTTAAATAGGGATAACATAGAATAGTCCCTCCCATCTCGAAATGTAGTATCATTAATTTTTGGAGTCATAAAATTTCACAACCATGACATAATCATGAAAACTGCTTCATCTCATGCCCAAAAATTAAGATCTCCTTTTTTGTCTAACCCCAAGAAGGTGATTCATCTTAGCTTTCCCTTTTGAATAAGTCTTCACAAATTAAGATCATTTAAAGTAATTCTTCCCATTTAAGTTATAGAAGGTTGCATATTTTGGAGATATTCTCTTCCTTTGTGCACCATAGAGTCCTCTATTTGGTCAAAGCTATGAGAGGAATTAGCTTCAATCATTGCGACATCAAAGAGTAGCAATAAAGGCTATACCAATCAAGTCAACAAGGTAAAGTGCATCAACGAAGACTGCGTTGCCTAAAGGAGTAGTAGCAAAAACAAGAGAAGACTGGCAATAAGGCACAACAACAGAATAAACCTTGATTCTTCTTTCAGCTGCAAGCAGAGAAACGACTGCTTCTAGACGTTCAATCTAACCCCATACATGCAAGAATACTTCACCAACTCAATCAAAACTCACTCGCCCACTTTTCCGTAGGTTATATATTCACTTACGCAGCTTTCTTGATTGCCTCCACATCAGGAAAATTTGGTTAATTTAGTGAATTCTTGTTTTTTTGTACCCTATCCCCCAAAAACAAAAATCTCATTTATTTCGATGAAGAGGAGGTATGTACCTTCTTCTATTTTTACATCTAGGATATGAACCGTATCATTGATAAAAATAGGAAATGAACATTATGGCAAGAAAAAAGTTTGATTCAAAGGGAGAAGAAGCGCCAAAAATTGGAACAGAAAAAGTTTGATTCAATCTAACCCCATACATGCAAGAATACTTCACCAACTCAATTGAAACTCACTCCCTCTCTTGACCCAGAAGTGCACAAGAGTCGCAGGTACGATAATAAGGACTCCAAGCTCTTAGTCCCTTGCAGGCGCGCACAAGACCACTATTCCAAGCGTTCGGATCTTTCCAGGCACGCACGCAGAAAAACTCATGCCTGACTCCTCTCGGTGCTCGAGTCCACCTTCGCATAGGGCTGCAAACGACCCGAGCCGAGCCGAGTACGTGAGTGTTCATGTTTGAGTTCATTTATTATCAACTTGTTCAAGTTTGGTTCGTGTTTGATTCAAGCCTTATTATTCATTTTTGATGGAGAAATATAGAGAGAATAAGGAGGATCTACGTATGATATTTATTGATTTAGAGAAAGCATATGATAAAGTTCCAAGAGAAGTGATATGGAGAGTTCTTGAAAAGGAGTTAATAACACTTATATTCAAATCATTAAAGATATGTATACAGGAGCTATTACTTGTGTTCAAACAAAAGATAGTTTGACTAAGTATTTTCCTATTTCGGCTGGATTACATCAAGGATCAGCCTTAAGTCCATATCTTTTTGCTTTAGTCATGGATGTTCTCACTAGACATTTGCAAGAGGATGTACCTTGGTGTATGCTTTTTGGTGATGATATTCTTTTAGTTGATAAGACTAGAGAGAGAGTTGAAGGTAAGCTTGAATTATGGAGGTCAACCTTAGTTTTTAAAGTTATTCACTTGAGTAGATCTAAAACTGAATATATGGAGTGTAATTTCAGAAGCAATAGACCTAGTGAGGGGATTGTGACATTGGACGATCAAGTCATTATTAATAAGAGTACATGTTTTAGATATCTTGGATCTATTGTTCAGAGTGTTGGTGAAATAGATGGGGATATTATCAGCAGAATTCAAGTTGGATGGTTCAAGTGAAGGAATGCATCAGGTTTATTGTGCGATAGAAAAGTTCCCCTCAAACTTAAGGGAAAATTTTATAAGATGGTTGTGAGACCTGCAATGCTTTATAGTGTTAAATGTTGGCCATTAAAAGAGAAGCATAATACTAAGTTAAGTGTTGCAGAAATGAGGATGCTTAAGTGGATGAATGGCTTTACCCTTAGAGATAAGAAATGAAATGAGCATATACGTGAAAAGGTTGGAGTAGTTCTAGTGGAAGATAAGATTAGAGAGTCGCCTTAAATGGTTTGGTCACATTAAATGGAGGCCTTCCGATACCCGGTTAGGAAAGTTGAGGTATTAGATTTGACTTATGTTAAGACAGGTAGAGGTAGACCTACAAAGATTTGGTTAGAAAATACTAGAAATGATATTTCTTTATTAGATTTGAATGAGAATTTGACTTTTAACTAAACACAATGGCGAAAAAGGATTCATGTAGTCGACCCCACATAGTGGAACAAAGGCTTGATGTGTTGTTATTGTTGTAGTTGTTGTAAGGCAAAATGGTGCGGGAAAAATGATGATGGAAGGGTACGATGTTTGTCGCACTGCATTTGTATTTCCTATTCAATAAAATTTAAAAGAATATGTAAATTTTATTTTTAGTTAGCATATGTTATAATATTTAATTACTTTAAATTTTAATATTTAACAATAATTATATCAATATATTATAATAAATATAAAATACTTATATTATTTATATTTATTAATTTTATAATCAAATATTAATTGAATTTTTATCGAGCTTATTCACGAGTTCGAAATCGAATACTAATCAAGCTTAGTGTCGAGCTTATTCACGAGCTTTAAATAATGTTGTTCACGAACATAAATGAGTTAGACACATTAGTGTTCAAACTTGCTTATTTAAGAATCGAGTATTTAAAATATTGTTCAAGTTTGTTTGTTTAGTTAATTAAACGATCACAAACAAACTTTAATCGAACTGAGTAGCGAGTAGCTCATCGAATGTTTGGTTCACTTGCATCCCTACCTTTGCATAGGCAAGAACGTACACATAGAGGCTCAACCTCCTTTATACGCACAAGGGTTCCTGCTCGCTCCTCTCCGCTCGACCTCTTGAAAGAGATGCATAAAGCATGTGACCAAGAGTAACAACACTCCTCTCTTGATCGCACGCAAGGAGCAGGGAAGCACGAACAAAAGTCTTTCTCACCATACAGGGAAGCACGAACAAAAGTCTTTCTCATCCCCTTTGCTCTCTTCTCTCTGCTCTTTCGCTTGAGCTGGACAGACACATGTTTTTGATGCTCGATTTCTCCCCCTTCTCCCTCTCGGTTTCTTAAGAGAAGGCCGACAATGAAGGCACGACACTAAAAAAACTCAGAATTCTGTTGAAGCAATAAAGGCTCTGACACCATGTTAAATTTAGAAAATTGGGTAGTGAAAAAAGTTTAAATTTTAATGCACAAAACTATCCCTATTTATAGATATATACAAGATATCTTAGTGGCTATTTGGTATGCATAATTAGGAGTGTAAAGTAATTAAGTTGCGCGCATTTCGTAAATGAGACTGTTTGGTTGATTTTGAGCGCAACGTAAGTAATTCATCCGAAGTATTAGTGGGGTATTGGGACGGGCTTTTTGCGTGACTTCAAAACCCGCTCAAATTGAGTGGGTTACAAAATCTCTCGCCAAAATACTGCGAACCAGCACGAGGTTTTCGCGCTATGTCGGAGGGAAGCAACGGAATCTCTTGGCTACCTCTGTCATTCTTCTGCAGGCGCCTCCAGCTTTTCTCCGCCGGAGGAAGATCGTCCTTCTCATCGGAAGATCGTTTAAGTAAGCTATTGCATTGATAGCATCGCTTTGGAGCGGGTTCGTTGATGCTCTACCAGTAAAAAACGTCAAGGGCGCTATCATCGACGGCGACGCTCCTGAGATTTCGGTCGATCTTGGAGCGGTGGATTTGGGGCATGGGGTTGGTGAGGTAGATTTGAGGTTCCGACTTGCAGCGCTTAGTTAAGAAACGGTGGATGGAGAAGAAGAGAAGGACAGATAGGGAGAAGCTGATGGCGGCAGTGATGAGCACGGCGGCGGTGATTTTGCCGGTGTCGGAATTCTTGGACGGATGTGTTTTCTTTTCTTTTTTTTTAGTTGTAGCAGCTCACTAGTTCGCATGCAGCGATGAGGGGAGCAACCTCAGCCCAAACATATTGGAAAGCTTTTCTTTCGCAAACTTCCATTCCTACAAGCATCCAGGAGCTATTGTGCTCTCTTCCTCTTTCTCTCCCTCTCTCTCTACAATGATTTTTTTTAGTAAAAATTATATTTGAAAAGATTTAAAACACATAAATTTGTTTTACTGAACTCAAATGCAAATTAAATAATTTTTTAATTTATGGGAGTTGGAGGAGTTAAAGATGTTATGGGAGGAAAAAAAGCTCTCTCCAAAAAAAAAAAAAAAAAAAAAAAAAAAAAAAAAAAAAAAGGAAAAAAAAAAAAAAGAGAAGAAAAAAGAAAAAGGAAAAAATTATTCTAAGTCTAACTGCCAGTCGGCCGACGACCCAGACGCGAGGGACATAATTTTGTTTTTAATTTATGAATTTTTTATTTTTTTCTTCTCTGTGTAACTATATAATCTTTGGGCATTCGTTTGATAGAGATAGGTTGCTAAAAAAAAATTGTTTTTGAAAGCATGTAATATATTCATATTAATAGTTTTGGCTATCAATTAAGATTTTTGTTGGGACATTTTTTGTATTGATTTATAAATCAGTTTTTTAGTATAAAGATTTTTTGAAAAAAAAGAAAAGTTTTAAAAAGCAGCTTTAGAAAATTATATTTTATCCCAAACAATGCCTAAGAGTCCTTTAATTCGAGTCTTATGAATGTAACAAAAAAATATTGAAAAATTGAAAATGGCGGTGTGAGAAGTTTTGATGAAAATAATAACATATGGCTACATGAGTATCCAGAATTTCTTTAAAATTAATTAAAAAAATCACTTTTACTTTACTCTGAATCTATCTAACCAAACAAAGGAAACAGTTCTCCTGCTTTTATTTTGCAGAGAACCAAACAATCTCAATGTATTCAGAATACAATACATTTACTTTACATTGCATTTACCTTACACTGCATTTCTTTTTCAGGCAACCAAACAACCCCTTAATAAAGAAATAAATAACTAGAAAATCATGCATAATTGCCCTAATATAATACTTAAACCAACCACCCAGATATGGAAGGAGATTGGTATAATCCGAGTGACCCTCCCATAGATCCCATACTGGTGATGGAATCAAGGGCAAAGGGACGACTGAGATTTAACACTCCCCCTCCCACAGATCCCCATGCTGGCTATGGGATCAAAGGTCAAGAGATAGTTAGAATTTAACACACAAATACACATACAACTCCATGACATGATCCCATGTTAAGAAGGCTTTAGATTCTCACACATTATTTATATTATAGGGATAAAGAGAGAATTATGGAAAAATTGTTTAAAGACCACAATTGATGTGCATAATTTCTTCAAGTAGGTGAAATCTACACTTCTTTTTTCTTACTTCACTTTCGAAAAGGTCAACACCTGCATCATTTCGAGATGGGAGTGATAAATGTGTTAGAAGGTGATAATGAAATTGCTGTAAATTTTTGAACTCTTATGAGGACTTGATTTACCTTGTTTGATGGTTTCCGACAATGCACACAATCGTGAGGAGTGTGAGAACCGGTTGGATCGGTTCAACCAAATGGTTCTATCATAAACAAAAACAAGTGAAATTGAGTAGGACCAAGCAAACGAGTGCAACGCACAAGTAGACCAATAGGAGAGTGGGCGAGTGGTTTAACGGGCATGCAAGCAAGCAAGAGGCGGGTACGACTCCTTGCGAGGAATAATGATAATTTGCTCCGTCCAGTAAAGTCGAAAGAGTGAAAGAGGGAGTCAAGATGGTGTGATTGAGAGAAAAAGATTGGTTGACAGTTCTATGCTCGGCGACGAGGAGGAACAGAAGTTGTGAGTTCAAATTTTGAAGGATGAAATTTATATTTTGTATTATTTTCTGCTATTGTGAAATTTTTTCACAGGTATAATAAGTATAGCTAGTGAATACTCTAGTTTAGCAAAAAGGAAGATTAATTGAGGTAATTAACATAATATAAAGAATAGTTCAAAAGTAAAACTTAAAAGAATTCAAGATTTCAGATGAATGTTTTATCAATCAAGAAATTATAATATTTAAATTCATATTATATATATATATATATATATAATATTGAAAAATCTTATTTTAGTATACCAACACTAACAATCGTTGATTATAGTGTCCAAGGAATCTGATTAACAGCCATGAGTTTCCTTCTATCAAGGACCGAGTAAATTGAAGTGCATGGAAGTAGGTTATTTGGTTTGGGTTGAGACTTGCGTCTTCGCTTATGTGTTTTCCATAGTTTATATTTAGATTGGGTATTGCGGCTCCGTATATGAGTTGCCCGTATGTTAGAATTTGGGTCGGGACTTACGGCTTTCATCAAAAGTAATGCATATAGTGGGTCTTATGGCTTGGCTTGAAAGTAGCCCATATAACGGATCTTACGACTTCACTTAGAAGTTGCCCGTATGTTTGCCTTACGACTTCGTTTAGAAGTCTCCTGAAGGTTTGAGAAGTTGGGTCTTACTACTTTCATTGGAAGTAGCCCATAAGGTTTAAAAGGTTGTATCTTATTGCTTTCATTGAAAGTAGCCCGTACGATTTAAAAAGTTGGGTCTTATTGCTTTTATTGCAAGCAACCTGTGTAGCAGGTCTTACGACCTCTATTAGAGGTTACCATGATTATCAGGGATGTGCTATGTGTTCTTGAAAAAAATTTCCTAGATTAAAGTTGGACTTGCGACCTCTATTAAAGGTGGTCTGTTTTGTTTAGGTTTTAAGGTAGGTCTTACAGCTTTATTTAGAAGTAGTCTGAAAGTGGGTCTTACAACTTAACCCTATAAGTAAGGCGTCCAGTGTAGCGGGTTTAGGGTTACGTTACTTTTACTTAGAGATTTCCCCTAACACATTAGCTAATGTCGAACTTACGATCTCTATTAGAAGTTGCTAGTTGAACTTTAGGTTAGCAGGGTTTTGGTAGCAAACATGTAATTTTGCATTTGAGTGAGTATTACTGTTTCCATTAGAAGTAGCCTGTGTGCTTCAATTAGAAGCTTCCCCTAATTTATTTGGAATGGGGTTGATTACTCCCCTTTGGAGGGTTTGTTGCTCCCCTTGGGAGGGCTCATAACTCCCTTTGGGAGGTTATGTGTATTAATTTAACTGGGATTACCATACTTTAGCTAGTAGTTGCCTATTAGGCTGACTTTACTGTAGTTATACACCCTACAATCTAACACCAGTGCTTTTTTACCCTAGCTTTTAGTAGTTTACTATGGTTTTACTTGTTGTAGTACTCGTAGCTTTCCTACTTCAATAGCTCATCTTTTTTGCTTGAGCACCATTACTTTAGCTTCAGGACCTTGTTTCCAACACTTTGTTTTTTCTATAGTTCTAATTTTCTTTCAGCAATAGTTATGCATGCTATTAGTTTTACCTATTTGCTTGTTTAGCACAAGTTTGTTTTGGTACTAGTTCTATTCTTTGCAGTACTAGTTTTGTTTATCCTATGCTGCTTTCGCTACTTGCTTGCAGGTATTTATGACTAGCAGTTGCAGGAGCTAAATCTTGCGATTATTGGGTTTACCAGGTGCTGGAGCTTACAAGGAACTGAATTGTGGCAGGAGTTGGAGTTAAATTTAGATTTGTTAGGAGTTTTTTAAATTTTATTTCAATTTTAATTTTTTTTTTATAATTTTAAATTTCAATTGGTGTGAGTTGTATTTAGGTTGTATAGTATGAACAATGTTTTTTTTTGTTTTTTTGTTAAATTTTGAATAGATAGTATTATTTAATAATTAATTATTTAAAAGAGACTTTGTTTTAATTACATTTTTAAATTTAATTAGATAGTTAAAGATTTAAATTATCCGCTCAACTCATTGATTAAATATATTTTAAAATTATTCAATTAATTTAATATAATTACTAAGTAAATTTAAGATTTGATTGCTAAATTTAATTAAATTAAATTTTTTTAGGTTTAAATTGAATTAAATGTTTCATTAATTTTAAATTAATAAAAGTTCTAATTTTAATTAACTTTTAAAATAATTAAAGTTTTGATTTTAATTAAGTTTAAAAGTTAGATTTTAAATTAATCAATTAATCGAATTTTAGTTTAAAATTGAATACTAGCTTTATTTTAAAATTAATTAATTAGTTATTAAAAAAGGTTAATTAATTAATCCAATTCATTCAAAGGTTCAATTTTAAATTATTTAGGGGTTGAATATGACAATTTTTTCAATTTCTCGAGGCAATTTCGATAGTCTATCGACGTCCTCTGCCTACGAGGGGAGGTTGGGAGAGGGGAAGTTGGGGATTATTGGCATATCCGCTCAGCCAAATCAAATCGACGACCAAGGGCTTCGAGGGAGCGAATCGACCACGATATCAGTATTTGAGTCCTCTATATCGACACTTGCATTATTTCAGTGTTTTCTTGAGATTTCAGCAACCTTTTCGGCACCCCTCCCCACAAGGGGAGGTTGGGGAGGGCAATTACCATTTAGTTCCGCTTAGTCAAATCGAATCAATGGCCGAGGGCTTTGGGGGATCAAATTGACCCCGACATTGTTCTTCGACTCCTCCATCGTGCGGTTCACGAGGGAGGTCGGATCGCACATAGGGGCTAGGAATCTGGTTATAGGCCAATTGAGCCAGGCAGGGGCAGGGTCGCACACTAGAGAGAGGAGGACGGGCGTACGATTCAAGTGGAAGGCCGAATCACACACTGGATGTAGACAGAGCGAGAGTCATTAGTTCAGGGTCATCTATGCAATGTAGGGAAGTCGGGATTAGTAGATTCTGCGAGAGACGGGTGGTAGTGCGGGCGGCGACACTGGGAGCAGACTACGTGTACAGGAGGTATGGAGTGGACGACTAGGTCGACAGGGATTAGGCTTCAGCTTCTATGTGTATAGTGAATAAATAGCGTTTTTGATTTTGAGTAGTCGAGAATGTTGTGGGGTTCCAAAAGGATTCTGCTCGCGGGGAACAGAATGCAAAAAGTACGATCGCACTGCCAATCAATTTTATATCGTTCAATGAATAGATAGATTTTGACACTCTTAAAGGTTGTGTCGTTGTCCGATATGATTCGACGTGCCACCCCAAAATGATAGACAATATAGTCTCGAAAGATTATTACATTGTCTGTTTTAACTTCTCTTAAGGGAATCGATTCATTGCATTTTGATAAGTAATCTATGACAGCAAGGATAAATCGATGAGGAGGTAGAGAGTATGTGGCGAAGCGTGAGGGAGTTGGGCATGAGTGGAGGGATGTTGAATTTAAAAGAAGAAGGGGTTGAATTTGAAAGGCAAGGACTTGATGATGATCGAAGAGGTGTCGAATTTGAAAGGAGAGGGGTTGAATATGATCGAAGGAGTGTTGAATATGAAGGGAGAAGGTGGGCTTGTGATGAAAGGTTTGGGTGCGAGCAGAGGAAGGATAATATGGGCAAGATTTGGGGGAACCACCCCCTTGGAGAATGAGAAATTTTGGAGGAAGCAAGGTTGACAGAGGAGATCTAAGAGTGAGGAAACTGAAGATGCATATTTTTGAAGGGGGGGGATGCACATGGGTGAATCTACAGGATGGAAATATACTTTCCTCTCGATAGGTTGACAGATGAGGAGAGACTGATAGAAGCACCCCAATGTTTAGAGGGGAAAGCTTTGACTTAGTACCAGTGGAGGTACATGCGGCAACCCATACAGAGTTGGAGGGAGTTTAAGGATTGCCTGTTAGAACAATTCTGAATCGGCAGGGGAGGAGACTTCTATGAGCAGTTCTTCGCCTTGACACAAGCTGATTTAACAATAGAGTACCTTGCTAGCCGATTGGACCGCCTTTCTGAGACAGTGCTAAAGAGGAACTTCATGAAATGACTGAAACCAGAGATCCGGATGGCAGTTAGAGTGATGAGGCCTCATGACTTGGGAGAGGCTATGGAGCTAGCTCAACTGATAGAGAATCAGAGGCAACTGACGAGAGAAACGAGAGGAAGTAGCTCAGTAGACTCGTATAGGATGACTAGCACCTTATTGACATCCAAGGAGCCAACACTAAATACTCTTCGGGGGACTTCAAAGGATAAGACTGTAGAAGGAAGACTTGGGGACAACATCAAGAAGCTCACATAAATGGAATTATAGGAGAAAAGGGTGAAGGGGCTCTGTTTCAGATGTGACGATAAGTATACGCTGGGACATAGGTGTAAGGACTGAACTCTTTAGGTTCTTACCATTTGTAATGAAGAGGAGGGTGTCGTCTTTCCACCTTGCATACAAGATGGATCTTTGGAAAGGGAGTATTGTTAAGCCGGTCTATTGGACCGATCCAGCCGGTCCTATGGGTCCGACTTGTGCAAAACAAATGGAAATTCTCCACCTCCTGTATGCATGATTTGACGGCCTAGGTTCTACAGAGCTATTTAGGAAGGTTTTTGAAGGGCGTTGGGAGGGAAATTTCAAAGTAGGGGCCGTTTAAAGATTTTCTTTTGAATTGTATGCATTAAATAGTTTGTTTTTCCTAAGGTTAGGGCATCTTGAATTTGGTTGAATTTGAGATCTCTTAGGTTTTTTGGGCTCTAGCGGCATCTAGAGATTTGGGAGAGATAAATCCTCCTCTCGAATAGAGGATCAATTGTATCTTGATATTATTTGAATTTAGACTTTTGGGAGATCTTTTGAATTTGCCCAACTAAAAGGGAGCTAACGCTCTCAAAATATTTGTATTCATTTTCATTTCGAGAAAGGTGGTGGTTTGGCTAATCCATAGGGAAAATGATTGCCAACTTATGATGGGACTCTTTGGGGATTGAGCATTGAGTTTGCTGCAAGCTTTGCAATTTTGACTGTGGGTTTGGTAGCCTGTAGAAATATATGAATCTACTAGGGATAGTTGGGTTCTAATATGAATAGATAAAATATTTTGGGCAAGGTGGGCGACTACTAGGGATTTAAGTTTAGCTTTATTTGACTGTGGAGTTGTAGTTAATATTTATCTTGGAGAGGGAAGAAACATTTGTGATTGATATTCACTTAGGAGTATTTGACATGTCATGGAGGTGTTGACATGTCGAAGGGACATCAACTATGTTGACCTCATTAAGCGGAAAATGAGGGTCTAATCAGGGTGTTACTTTAGCCTCATCCCGGGCTATTACCTATGTATCATTCTGATAATGATGCAATCATTTTTATGACCGGAAGTAAAAGGGCAGTGAGTACAGTAATTGATTTTCTCGAGAGCCTGCATGGGATCTCTAGACTATTAGTGAACAATTAAGAGTTGCTCTATAGTGTCAAAATGCATGCCAAATTTTCAGAACAAACAAGATCAAGCAGACAACGGCCTTTTGTTGGCGAATTATATATGATGCTTTACCCAGTTGATAGAAGGATGAACTATATGGCTTCCAAATGGAATCTAATCGTCATTTTTGTGCATCAGAAGAAACCGTAACTCATTTGTTTCAAAGCAACCCAGTGCTGTAAGAGAAATACCATAGTGACTGCATTTAATGAGGCCGCATTAGTTACAAAACACATTTTTCTATTAAGAGACGCAAATTTTCTTGCAGCCAGATATTATACAGGTGAATCAACCCTTTCACGTCCAGCTGCATTCCCTCTAGAAAATTCTGTTGCCGCTAAAATAGTTGATGTAAGCACACTAGTTAGAAAAGCCAAAACAAGGAGAACAATGGGCAGAACTTAACCAGACTCAATTCAAATAGTAGCGATCATCTATAACATCCAAAATATGACAAAAATTCTAGAAGAAAATCAAAGAAACAAAGAAAAAAAAATGCTATCCTCAGACAACCGTCAGAGCGGGTTCCTCACATGCATCGAAATATAGGTTAAAGTAAGATAAGTGCTTAGGACTAGCAAACCGATGGTCCACCACAGCAAGATCGTCCAACCGTCCAATTTAAACTCCTCCAGCAAATGCTCCCAAATCAGCCAACAAACACCACCAAAGCTCAAGAAGAAGGATACAAATGGAGTGGAAATTGCGGAGAGGCGAAAGAGGTAAGAAGCCAAGACTAAAGAGGAGAGTCTCGCAAGCTTTCCTAGAGGAGAAGGAGAATGGAACAAGCTCGCAAGCTTTTCCAAGAAGAACCCGCAGGTTTATAGCAAATTTGCTCTCAATATTCAACTCCCATTCCCTCTCAAATCATCTCATATTTATAGGCAAGAGAGGAGAGACCAACCAGCCCAAAAAACCCTTCATATTCTTAATTTAATGAGGGAAATGAAAAGCCAACAGCCAACTTATAATATTCCCCAATTCTACACATAAAACAAAGCACCAAAGCCACGGAAAAGCCCCACAACAGCCACGAGAAAATAGCCCAGGCGGAACACGAAGAGGCAGCCGCAAGAACAAGGCACAGGAAAACCAACTAGCACAAAAAACTAATAGTCAGCCACGGAAACCCACGGGACAAAGGCATGGAAATAGCCAGCCAGCATAGGAACCCAAGGGACAAGCTTAGATTTTTAAGAAGAAAAGGGGAGGAGAAGAGACAAGACCACTCCACAATGAATCCAACTTATGAGCTTACCTTAGAAGATTAATGAGCTAGCAACTTAGTAATTAGAGCTCAACACCAATGAACCACCTCCTTCCAATCATCACCATAAGCCCAAAACCGTGGACCATAAGCCAACCCGTGAACCAGCAGCAGGCAAGGACCAACAAGCTAGCAAACCAAAGGTCCACCAAGCCCCAAGCACAACCTACCATGATCATTGGATAGCTAAAAAGAAAAAAAAACATAAAAAACTACATTAACATACTAATGTTTAACATAAAATAAAAATACAGAATATTTGATAGCATCGATAGTGCAATGGCAAATTCTTAAGCTTAATGTAGATGAATGTTTTAAAGGAAAGAAATCCCAGGATACTACTGTAGGCGGATTGGCAGAGATCAAGGTTGAATTCTCCTTGCCTTCTAAACTAACTGGGGATAAGATCTTCATTTCTTGAAGAACTTCAAGCATTGATGTGGGGGTTAGCATTCTGTTTGATTCATGGTTTCCTGAACGCATGGAAATTGAAAAAATTTTACTTGTTAACAGCGTTAGACACTAATGGCTTAGCCAATGACAGATGCAGGGATGCAAATAGTATCACGGTGGCGTCTAGATAGATGAGGAAATCCATATGTTAGGGGTCAGTAAAACTGTAGGAGTTGGTTTAGTGGATTGAACTGAAATGAATTTTATTTTGCCAAGCTTACTAATGCTAGATTTCTTCTTATACTATGATTTGACCTTTCGATGATGAAATAAATGGTTAAGGGTCTGCCTGAACCCACCAAATCTTCCCTGGTTTTTGGAAAAGAAAAATAAAATAAAATAAAAACTACCTACAAAATTGAAAATATCTCTAAGAAGAAAAAATAAATAAAAATTTGGACAAGTATATTCATGCTTATGCAGTCAGATTATAATTCCACTCTGATTTCAAAAATAGAATTCAGAAAAAGGAAACCATGTTTTCTGCACTTCAAATACAAAGTCAAAAGCACAATTGATGCACACTCTTACCAAAAAGGTTCTTTCTACCAGATGGCAAAGGGCGAACCATCATGTTAGCAGCATGCGGATCACAGTGCACAAATCCATGCCTAAATATCATTTCAGCAAAAGCTTGACTAACCTATACGGTTTATGAGGAAAAGTTAGCAAAAATAGATGTCATGCCAAAAAATTATTTCACACAAAAGTACGGCAAACTGATTTTACTAGTTTGGAAACATCAGAAAGTTGAATCCCAAGTCTCTGAATTGTAATTAAGTCAGTTATTTCCGCTGCATCCATATATTCCATAGTCAGAACTTTGGATGTGCTCAGATCCCAATATACCTTTGGGACATATATGCAGTCAGCAATATGAGGAGATAACCTCTTAAAATTCTCCAAGCATTTTTCACTATTCCTGGCCTCAAACAAGAAATCCAATTCCTGGAAATGTCATTCTTAATTAGATAAAATTCCATATTAGCATTATCATGGTAATTAGAAAACATCATCAAACCACATGGCATGATTTATTAAGTTGGGCATAATAGCAGAATAAATGAAGAAAAAGGCCTTAGAACCAAAAAGACAGACCAAATAGAATATGTTTATAAAATTAAGAAAGCATACTTTGGTTAAAAAAACATCATCAGAATTTAAAATTCAAGAAAGTTGCATTCAAGGACTCATTTGGTTGATTGTAGGTAGAAAACATGCTTAAAAAATGATTTAATTTTCAATCATTTTGAGTGCAAAAATGAAATCATCAGTTTGGGAAGAGCAAACTTTAAAGAGGTCTGCGGTCTTTGAACATCCTAATAAATGATGATTTAACAAAGTTCACTATTTTTCAAACAACCATATGAGCTCTTGGATAAGTGTCAACAGAAAATTCTCAAGAAAGTATGGAAATTTCTTTGAATTCCATTACTGATTAAAACAAATGGGTTAGTTAGTAATGAAAAACTCAGAGCGACCAATGTCAGATTTTTGGGATAATTATATTTTGCCCCCATGTAGTTTTTGAAATGTTGAGAAAATCCTCAAGTACTTTTGGCATGTACATTTAATCCCACGTACTTTAAACCTCAATGCAATCAATAAGTTTTCCCCATCCAAGGGACAATACACCCTCTCGCCCAAATAGAAGTTTGGAAGACTTTCCCTTCTTTATTTTGTCTTTTTTGTCATAAATTATACTATGATGTTCCCAAAAAGTCCTCAACACCTCTAATATTGGGAAGAAAAAACACCGATCTTGTCAGGTTCCAGACTAGCTTAACCTGATGAGAAGAGAGAGGGTCAAAGAGAAGGATTCAAGTTATCAGTCTCATTTTTGGATGTAAGAAATGCAAGAGAAGGTCATCCTCTCGGCTTTCATTGTCTTTATTTTCCTATTGTTATCATCTTGAATGGAAACGAGAGAAAAGTGAGAGGTTTTAAGCCACTCCAACCTCATGAATGCCAATGGAGTATCAAGGCAAAAAGAAGCAAATAAAACTTTAAAAGAATTGTAAACTGTAAATTTTGATAAATAAAATAACAATAATAAATTTAATTTCCTTATGACATTTGGTCAGCAATAATTGGAAGGAAATTGTGTACTCAATAATTCTGGATTACTTGAAATTTAAACCATTCAACATGGTTATGAATGGAGATGTTAAGTTGGGTGTGAGTTGATTGTGATGCATGATAATAATGAGTAATCTAATTATTGCATTCTTGAAATGGGGTTGAAGTTTTCAGTATAGTCAATTTGGCGTTCATATTGTAATCTTGAGGAATGAGATGAGCTTTATCATGAGGTGCATGGGCTTTCGTACAGCTAATGCAGCATTTGTATCCTCTGAAAAGTGGGTTGTAGCCCATAAATATGCATGTTGTAGATCTTGGTGCAAGTTTGTCCGGTAAAAGAGTTGGGATCCATGGATATCATTGACACCTTATATGATGCTTGGAAAATAAAAAAAGAGAGTTTATGAGTTCAACTTGCTAAGGTTTCAGCATTCCCAGGTAGTTATGGAATTAGCAAGTACTAATAATGACATGTTGCAATCACCCCAATTCTTCTTCCAAAGGAATTATTGTATTTGAAAGAAGATTTGCCCATCATTATACTATTAATTTGTATGGACCATATATAAACATATTGACAGCTATGTTGCACGGATACTCCTATTTACGAGGCGTGCTGTATCTGACATGTGTCGGATACGGATACGCCTCCGATACGGCACGGATACGTGTCGGATACGGCTTTGCCGTGTCCAATTAAAATAATATTTAAATTTGACTGGACACGCGTATCGGATACGCGTGTCCTATTAAAAAAAACACAGAGCCGCAATTTACCCTATTCTTTTCGGCTTTCCACCGTTTCCGCTCAATATCCATATTCATTTATGCGGCTGAAACATTTCAAAGAGCTAGGTTTTTTGTTTCCACACAAGTGTTCATCTTCTTCGTTATAGTTGAAGGAGCGGCTCGTTGACGCGAGCATAGAAGCAAACAGGATCATCCTTTGTTGACAAAGAGGCTTGACGACGTGAGCATTAAAGTCGATAGGATCATCCTTTGTCGACGGGGCTCGACAACGCGAATAGTGAAGGCGACATGAGCAGTGAAGGTTCGTTTTCTTCGTCGTTCTTCGCTTTCTTAATCATAGGCTCGATATCGAAACTTGGTACCGCTCGATATTGGAACTCGGTATCACTCGGTACCGCTCGGTATTGCTCAGTACTACTCGGTACCGAGCGGTATTGGAACTCAGTACTGCTCGGTATTGGAACTCGGTACCGCTCAGTATTGGAACTCAGTATCGCTCGGTATTGTAACTCGGTATTGCTCGGTATCGCTCGGTACCGCTCGGTATATTTCCATAAAAACAACTTTAAAAATAAATAGCACTTCAAAATTACTCTTACAAAAAAAATTTGTTTCGGGGCGCTGCTCCTTGACCCTGAGACCTGACCAGGCAAGTCGAACCCCACCAGGGGGCAGCGCCCCCTAGGAACCCCGACAGAGTCGCAACATATCTACACTTTCACTTAAATTTTTTCATGTTTCAATTTGTATAAATCTTTTGTAGGATAATGAGCTCTAGTGGAGTAGGAATTGGTTCTGATGATGGTCCATCAGAAATCATTATTGAAGATAGCAAACCTCTATGGGGTTATGTTACAAAAATTGGTAAAACATCAGAAGGGGGAGGCAATATTGCATTCAAATACAATTTTTGTAAAGCAACATACAAAGGATCATATTCTAGAGTGAAAGCTCATTTATTGAAGATTAGTGGTCATGGAATCAAAGTTTGCCCAAATATAAGCTCATCACAAATGGCTGAATTACAAAGAAAAATCAGTGAAGCTGATCAAAGGAGTAAAAAAGAGCTTTCAAAACATATTCCATTTCCAAGCACTCATGCTTTATATCCTTCATCATCTTCTTCAATTAGATGTGATGACAGTACTGTAAACAAAGGGCCTTTTCGAATTGAGAGATTTGAAAAAAAAAGAAGAAAACATGTTGTAGATAGTGCTTTGGAGAAAGCATTTAATTTACAAATGAGAGAACAACTAGATGGGGAAATAGCTAGAATGTTTTACTCAGCTGGACTTCCTTTTAACCTAGCAATGAATCCACATTACAAGAATGCCTTTACATATGCATGCAGTAACAATCTTGCAGGATACGTGCCACCAGGATATAATGTCATTAGAACGAAGTTGTTGCAAAGAGAGAGGGACAATATTGAGAAGTTGCTCGAGCCTACTAAAGGAGTTTGGAAGGAAAAAAGAGTTACTTTGGTTTGTGATTGGTGGACAGATCCACAAAGAAGACCACTTATCAACTTCATGGCTGTAACAGAGAGCTATCCTATGTTTATCAAAACTGTAAACTGTGAAGGACAGTACAAGGATAAGTTCTTTATTTCTAATTTAATCAAAGAAGTTATCATGATGGTGGGGCTCAAACATCATTCAGGTCATTACTGATAATGCACCTGTTTGTAGAGCTGCAGGTCTACTTGTAGAGCAAGCATATCCTCATATTTTCTGGACACCATGTGTTGTGCATACACTTAATCTTGCTTTGAAGAACATTTGTGTAGCTAAGAATACCGAGGCAAATGAAATCACCTATAATGAATGTCATTGGATCACAGTGATTGCTAGAGATGCAATTGTAATTAGAAATTTTATTATGAATCATTCCATGAGACTCTCTATGTTTAATGATTTCTCTAATTTAAAGATACTTGCAATTGCTGAAACTCGGTTTGCCTCAGTTATAGTGATGTTGAGAAGATTCAAAAAAATAAAAAATGCTCATCAAGCTATGGTGATCAGTGACAAATGGTCATGTTATAGGGAAGATGATATTGGAAAGGCTAGGTATGTAAAAGAGAAGCTTTTAGATGATTTATGGTGGGATGAGATTGAATACATCATAAATTTCACAGACCCAATTTATGAGATGTTGAGAGTAGCTGATACAGATAAGTCTTGTTTACATCTCATTTATGAGATGTGGGATTCAATGCTAGCCAAAGTAAAAGAAATTATATATAGACATGAGAGGAAGGCACTTCATGAAGACTCAATCTTTTGGGATGTTATTTATGCTATTCTAGAAGATAGGTGGAGCAAAAGTAATACACCTTTACATTGCTTGGCTCACTCACTAAATCCAAGGTAAATTTCAACATTTTTTCATTATGAATTCACAATTTGTTGTTTTGTAATTTCAACATTTTTTATTATTTCATTTTAATGTTATTTGAAGATATTAAACTAAAGAATGGCTTCAAGATGATCCTCAAAGAGTTTCTCCACAGAAAGATTTAAAAATTTCAAATATGAGGAAGACATGTTTGAAGCGTTATTTTCCAAATGAGGAGAGAAGAAGTGTCAATATTGAGCTTGCTAAATTTTTTGGTTATTTAGAGGACTTTGGTGACCAAGAGTCCTTGCGTGATAGGAGGAGAATTGATCCGAAAATGTGGTGGATTATACATGGAGCTTCAGCACCTCTACTTCAAACAATCGCCATAAAATTGCTTGGCCAAGTTTCATCCTCATCCTGTTGTGAAAGAAATTGGAGCACATACTCATTCATCCAATCAATGAAGAGAAATAAAATTACTCCACAACGGGCTAAAGATTTAGTTTACGTGCATACAAACCTTCGGCTTCTCTCAAGGAAAACTCCAACTTATATGAAGGAGACAACAGGATGTGGGATGTTGCTGGAGATGGATTTGAATCTCTTGAGGATATGGGAATATTAGAAATTGCTAATCTTTCACTTGATGAGCCTGAATTAGAAGCTATGATATTTATTGAAGATGATATAGAAATTCAAAGACAAACCACTGAAGAAGCTAATCCTATCATTCCTTCTATTGAATAGTTGAAATTTCATGTGCTGGACACTTTATCTTCTTGTTTTTGTTGATGTACTAAACATTTAAATATTTAATGCTTACTTTTATTTCAATTTTTTTGCCATTTCAAATATTACACTTTGATTACTTTCTTAATTTTTATGTATTATTTATATATTATAATGTCGTATCCACGTCGTATCCGTATCCTATGTTTTTAAGAATTGGCGTGTCCCGTATCCGTATCGGTGCAACATAGATTGACAATTACTTTTTGTTATTATGAGTGTTCTGAAAATGGAGAAAGATCAATTAACTTGAGCACTGAAGGTTCTGGCTTCATACCCTAAAAGCAAGAACATCCTCATGAGTCCATCATATGTAGTAGATGAGGTGTTAGCTTCATGACTTTCAACACTCGAGATAAGAACACCATCAATGAGTAAAGTAAAACTACATCATGGAGTATTACTTTCAGGACTTTGGTGTGACGTTGAAGATATCCCATTTACAAAAGAATAGCAAACCACTTAATGGATACAATATCCATGCACTTGACCCCAATATTATGCATTAAATAGTATTGATGAGGTTTCTTTTATTTCTAGATTTGTGTTCTTCTCATGACCTAAAGCTCAAGTGCTTGATGCCCAACCCAGTCCCATGCTTTTGCGCTCTAAAGCATATTAATGTTTTATATAATCATTCATCTAGGCGACCATTGTGCTGCCAATATAAGAAATACTAATTCTACAAAAATTAATTGCAAAAGGTATTAAATATTCTTGTTGAAAAATATAGCCTGCTCTTTTTTAATGTTTATTAATTTCACATTGATAGTACAGAAAAGGTTATGCTAAAAAAATGAAAGAAAATCTTATTCTGAGAACTTTTCAAATCATCGAGATTTTTTTTATACCTTTTGCAATGATGAAATTTAATGAGCCTTATGATTCAACATATGATTCATTGATCACATAATGATAACTTTTTCCAATTATGTACATAGAAATCAAAGATATAATTCTAAAATAATACGTGAGTTTTATTCAACCATAATTCCAAACATGATATGAACAAATAATGCAAAATATTTGCTTGCACTAAAAATATTGGGCATTCATATCAATTAATTTTATATGGTCAGTGTTGGACACTATTAAAAAACACAAATTTAGATCCTGACCAGACATATTAGTTAACAAGTAACAATAGCCCATTAACTTGAAGTTAACAAGTAACAATAGCCCATTAACTTGAATATCATATTTTTTGTGGGCTTGACTAGTCAATCATATAAAATGTGCAAGCTCCTTCATTGGCATCCTACTTATATGGTGCGCTTAAGTAACAAACCATAGAATTACTGCCTGTTACTTTGTTAACCATATGCAAATATTTACGAAATACAAAGTTTGAGCCAAATAAAATGATTATTTATTGAAACAGCTGCATATAAAAATGCTCCCAAAGTTTAAAAATTTATGAGTACATATCCATACTAATCAAAACCACTAATAGTTTAGATAATTATGAAATTAGCTCAAAATAAAATTTATAAAGAATTTAAAGGAATAAATAAATAAATCACTGAAAAGTTAAATCGCAATCAAAAGGGGGCCAAGAAATTTTAGTTCATCAACAAGAAGCCAAATTATTATAATTCTTTTTTGTTTACTATCAATTTTTTAATTTTTTTAAGCATCTTTTGAGAACTTCATGTTCTTCATTCAATTATGGTGTCCTGCAGCCCTTTCTCTCCTCCCCTCCTACAATCAAAAGTGTAGGACTATAATGGATACCTAAATGAGTTCATTACCTTATACTATTTATATGATTGCAAAATTTATCCTTTCCCTCTCATTCCTCATTTTATTGCCCTATGTATAAACTAACTCCATTATAGTCCATCATGACCAGTGTCATAGATCATAACCTCAAGTAAGTGGTTGGTAAGGTCATAGAAAGCATTTTTCAAAGATTTAAGAGATCAAAGAAGTCAACGTAAAGGAGGAAATATCGTTCTTATCTATGAAGGTAAAGAACACTAAAATGCCCTTAGGCATTAAGGAGAACTAGAAGGAACAAGGAGATGGTATACTCATTAATCCCGCATTTGCAACGATCAATGACAAATTCTCAGATGTTACATTGAATCATTCAATCCATAGTTTAAATGAAAATTTTTATCAACCCAAGATCATTAAGCATCTAATATCTAAAGTTTGCAAAAAGAAAAAAAAACCTTATTTCTCATTTCACGGTGAAAGACCCTGCCAACTTATTTTTCCAATAATCAACCCATTTGAATTTTACGAAGATTTTTTCCCTCAATGAAAAGATACTATGGAGTTGTAAGTATTTAATTGTGTTCCTAAACTTTCCTTTTTCCAAACCAATTTTAAGAATTAATCAAAATAACATTTATTTACAAGTTTTTAAAGATGGAATATGTTAAATTCATAGAATTGGAGAAGGAAAAAAGCTTGGCTTTATTGCACAAAACTATCACTATTTATAGATCTACACAAGATATATTAATAAAGAAACAAATAATTATAGAATCATGCACAATTTCCCTAGTATAATCCTTCCTAAATCAGCCACCCAAATATGGAAGAAGATTGGTGTGATCCAGGTGAGCCTACCACGGATCCACATCCTGGCTGTGGGATCAAGAACCAAGGGACTGCTGAGATTTGACACTCACCCTCAAGCTAGGGAATACAGATCTATCATTCCTAGCTTGATAATCAGTCTCAAAAAGGTAGAGTTATCAAATCCCTTGGTGAGAATGTCTGCAAGCTGAATTTTTGATAAGACATGATAGATACATATAAGACTACTATCTAATTTTTCCATCATGAAATGTTTGTCCACCTTTATGTGCTTGGTCCTGTCATGCTGAACCGAATTATGAGCTATGCTAATTGCCGATTTGTCGTCACAGTGTAGCTTCATGGGTTATTCCCACTTGATCCTTAGATCTTCTAGAATAATCTTGATCTATAGTAGCTCACATATTCTCAAGGTCATAACTCTGAACTCTGCTTCTGCACTAGACCTTGCTACCACATTCTCTTTCTTGCTCTTCTATGTAACAAGCTTTCCTCCAAGATATGTACAAGATCCTAATGTAGATAGTCTATCTACCGCATAATCTGCATCAATATATGCTTCTGGGGTTATTTCACGTTCTCTTTTGAAGAGAATCCTTTTACCTGAATTCCTTTTAAGGTAGTGCAGTATTCTGTCTATAGCTTGCATGTGAATATGCTTTGGATTTTGCATGAATTTGCTGACCATGCTTACAGCAAAGGCTATATATCTGGTTTGGTGTGAGAAAGGTAGATCAATTTTTTCACATGTCTCTGGTAAGCTCCCTTATCTACTTCTAGATCCTCTTAAGCTTCTCCCAATTTAAGATTTGGTTCTACTAGTGTTGGTGCTGATTTACAAGCTAGTTTACCTAATTCTTTAAGAAGCTCAGTAATTATTTTTATTGTAAAATGAAGATTCCTCCACTAGAGTAGGCCACTTCAATTCCAAAAAAATATTTCAACCTACCAAATTCTTCGATCTTAAATTTTCCTTGGCAAGACATTTCCTTAGAATCACTTTCTTCTTTTCATCATTTCCAGTCAAGATGATGTCATCCACATAAACTAATAAAATTATGACTCCCTTAGTTTGAGTGCTTGAAGAATAATGTATGATCCTCTTGGCTCTGACGATATCCATTCAATAGCATGACTTTTAAGAATATTCCAAACCAAGCTCTAGGTGACCGCTTGAGACTATATAGAACCCTTTTTAACATACATACTTTGTTACCCCCAGATTTTCCTTAAATCCTGGTGGAATCTCTATAAATATTTCTTCCTCCACGTCCACGTCTAGGAATGTATTTTTGACATCCAACTTCTCCAGATGCAAGTCATAATTGGCTGCTAGTGAGAACGAGATTCTCATGGTGTTCATCTTGGCCACAGGTGCAAAAGTTTCTTAGTAGTCGATGTTGTACATCTGAGTGTACCATTTCGCTACTAGTCTTGTCTTATATCTTTCTAGTATACCAACAGCTTTGTATTTCAGAGAGAACACTTATTTGCAGTTGATTGGTTACTTTTTTCTACTGGTAGGTAGGTAATCTCTTAGGTATTGTTATTCCAGTGCCTGCATTTTATCTTTCATCTTTCATGGCACTTTTACAATTTTCATCAAATAAGATCTAAAAAATATTATTAGAAATATGAATATCATTTAGTATAAATAAGAATTTTTGTATGAATTTAAAAAGTTATGGAATGATACAAAGTTGATTATGGGGTACATAGGAGATTTTTTTGGTGAACTTGCATTTATCTCAATTTCAGGAGACGGTTCAAATTCTTGGATCTGCTCTGGAGCATAGTTTGAATTTGTACACCTGGATTATACTTTTCCAAACATCTTGTTATTCATAATAGCTTCATCCTCAGATTCTTTGGCTTTGATTTCAAGTTTAGCTGGATTGATTTTAGGTGAAGCTGCAAGGTCAAAAGGGGCAAACTTACTTTTCTCATCTTCCTCAATTTCAGCCTCTCCTTGAAGATGATGTTCGGTGAAATAAAATTTTTGTTCATTAAAAGTAACGTCAACAGATGCAAGGGTTTTCATGATGGAGTGATAACATTTATAACCTCTCAGGGTGGATGAAAATCCAACAAAAATATATTTGAGTACTCTTGGATCAAATTTTCCTCTATGTTGACTGTGAATGTGACCATAGGCAGTGCACCCAAAGATTTTGGTTGTCAGGTTCTTATGGGTTTGGAGTTCAGGATAAAAAGAGGTTGTAATATCCATTGATGTTTTTAGTCCCAAGGTTTTTGAAGGTAGTTGATTTATGAGATATGTGGCAGTCAGAAGGGGTTCTGATGCAAAACTACAATGCTTTTAAATGAATGCGATAAGAACTTGCACGATTTTTAAAGAAACAAAGAACAATTAAGACTATTAGCTATTAAACAAAAATAGAAAATGTAAGAGGGGTCACTACGCTTTAGGCCAAATCACATGCTAAGCACTTTAAGTATCAAAACAACGTATAATTTCAATAATATGCGAATTAAGTAGTTATTCAATAAAAATCCCTAATCTAACATTGATATATGCAACATAGAAAGAACACGCAAACCCTACGTTTACTAAGCGGAGGCAGATGGCGAAGCACGAGAATTTTGCGATTAAATCACGACCTACAAGGTTAGCGGATTAGAAAGATAAATGACGAGGGAAGAGATTCACCCTTGTTGTTGTCTCAACATAATTTGCCACTGGATGTTGGCAAGTTGCTCGTCGATGGCCTTCGAAAGTGTAAAGATGATGCGGTCCATGTACTCTTCAATGGAGTTATCGATTTCTAGGTTGAAGTCGAAGGTGGAGTGGAGGATGTTGACGTTCCCTTGCTCGTCGTAAGCGAATATGTAGTCAAGCTCCGTATCAGCCATTCATTAGTGTCGAAAGATTGATGCGTGGGCGAAGATCGTGGTGGCTTCCCTTGAAGACCTTTATAGAGAGAAAGAGGTTTCTCTCAAGCGTTGAGGTGGAGAAGAGGGCAAGGGTGGCCGACCAATCGGGGGGGGGGGGGGGGGGGGGGGGGGTGGGGGGGGGGGGGGGGGGGGGGGGGGGGGGGGGGGGGGGGGGGGGGCTGGTAGGGATTGAATTTGGTTCAGATTTTGTGGAGGGAAATTAATTAAAACAACTTCTTAATTAATCCCTTTGATTGAGAGTAATTAAAGAAGAGAAAGAGAGAGGGGTGGCGGGCAAGAGAGGGGAAGCTTGGGATTTATTTCCAAAACTAAAGAGGAGATTTTGGAAAGTAGTAAGGAGGTGGGGGCTCTTGAAAATTTCAGCCAAGAGAGGGGTACGAGAGCTTGAATTTATTTCCAAGAGTGGAGATGGGCTTTAAGAAATAAATCCAAAGGGGATTAAATGGGGGCCGGCGGCATAGGGGCTAAGGAGGGATTTAAGGAAGCTTTGAATGCTTCCTTGAGTTAGGAAATTAAATTTGGGAAGAGATATTTCATCCCAATTAAAATTAAAATAAAATACGAAGGGATTTGGAAAATTTCCGGAAATAGGATTGGTATTTTAGGTAACTTTTCAAATTCAAATAAATTTGAATTTGCAAAGTAATTGAGTTACCTAAAATATTCAAACCCAATTAGGGAAGGGGTAATTGCAAGCAATGATGGAGGGAAAGCCAAGGGGATGGCCGACGGCTTGTGGTTTGGCCGTGGGTGTTGGTGAGGAAAGAGAAGTAGGCTCGGGTGGGGGTGAGGATGGGAAGTTTAGCCGACAGTGAGGGTGGGGCTAAGGTGGCCGGCGGCTTGGGGTTGTGAGAGGGGGTGGTGGGCAGGTTGGTGTAGGGTGGAGGGAAGAGGGGAAGATGAAATAAGAAAACTAATCACGACCCCGAACTCTTCCAAGGCTGTTGGGTGATGCGATTCCCTCTCTAGGGGTTTTCTCTTCCAAGCACTCTCAAACTCTCACAAGGACTCAATATGTAGAAATTTGATTATAATTCATTTATTAAGCATGAAAAGAGAACATAAGGGCTATATATAGCCTCATACAAATGACTCAAAAATAAAAGACAATAATGCTCTTTGGGCTTACACATGACCTCCCTTAAATAAGGGGTAGAAGCGGAAAATAACAAAAACAAATATAAACATAGAATAATAAAAGACAAATACATATTACGACTCAAAAATACATCAACTCAATTGTGGCCGTTTCCAAGCTCTGATGTCCCCATCATTCTCCCGGGGTGAGAAAAAACTCGACTCCGTCGAGTAAGCGTCCCGGGTGCTCTCATTGATCTCCAATGCGTCGGGGTCAATCTGCTGCAGCTCCTCGCGATCCAGCCATGTATCATCTGACTCGGGTTTTCCTCTCCACCTGATCAAGTACCTCCATAGTCCACCTTCCCTTGTGAAGATGATGTCATCACTCAGAATTGTGTCAACCTTCTCTGCCATGGGTGATTTGGGAATGTTTGGGAGTGGAGGTACGTTTGGATTCTCACACGGTGGAGTCACACAAGGCTGTTGTATGAGTGGATTTGGTGGATTGAAATCATGACATTCATATGTAACTAGATTTTCTATGTTAAATGAGAGATTGATGTTGAATTATACAGGCAGATATACTACATAAGTATTATCATTGATTTTCTTAATTATCTTGAATAGTCCAACACTCTTAGTATGCAACTTCTTAATTGTTCCCTGTAGGAACCGTTTCGGACGAATCTGCACCATCACAGAGTCACCAACCTCAAAAGTTTTAAATTTTCATTTAAGATCAGCATACAATTTATAATCATTATTGCTCTTTTCAATTTGTCGTGCAATTTTTTATGAAGTTCATGCATATGTGATGCAAATGATGATGCAAACTCAGAAATCATAAACTTAGTGCACATGGGTATGAGGTCTAATGGCTGTCTAGGTTCGAACCCGTAAATAATTTCAGAACTTAGGCCAGTGGTTTGGTTCACAAAATTATTATAGGCAAACTTAGCTGTGGAGAGAATGGGATCCCAATCCTTAATATGCTCGCTTACCAGGAATAGTAACAGAATGCCTAATCTCCTATGAAAAAATGACGAACTCTTGCGAGAGCAAGTAGTGTCGCCAATAACGAAAAGATTGGATCACTGCGTAGAACTCTTTGTCATACATGGAATATCGCTGCCGAATATCATTTAGCTTTTCACTGAAGTAAGCTACCGAGTGACCTTCCTGGGATAGGACTCCTCCAATTCCAACCCCCGAAGCATCGTAGGTCACTTCGAAGACTTTGGAGAAATCAGAAAGTCTCGTCACTGGAGCTTCCACCATTCTTTTCTTAATCTCATCAAAAGCTCTGGTGGCGGTCAGGGTCCAGTTGAAATCACCCTTCTTCAAATAGTCGGTGATAGGAAATACAATAGTATTGAAATTTCGGATAAATCTCCTATAGAAGGTGACTAGTCCGTGGAAGCTGCGGACTTCCCGGATGTTCTGGGAAACAAGTCATTCTACAATGGCCCTCACCTTCTCGAGATCTGCAGAGACACCTTGAGCTGACAAAATCATGCCTAAAAAGATAACATGATCTATAAGGAAGATACATTTCTTAGGATTGACATAAAGTTGTTACTTCCTCAAGACCTCACAAACTTGCCTTAAGTGGTACAAGTGCTAACTCACAGACTGGTTATAAATAAGAATGTTGTCAAAGTAGATGACGAAAAAATTTCATAAAAGGGCACAACACTTGATTCATGATCCTCATGAAAGTACTCGGGGCGTTACTCAACCTGAAAGGCATGACTAACCACTCATAGAGACCATCCTTGGTCTTGAAGGCAATTTTCCACTCATCACCGGGTCGGATCCGGATCCGATGGTATCCACTCTTGAGATCGATCTTGGAAAATAGAGTGACACCCGTCATCATATCGAGCATATTGTCCAGCCTCGGAATAGGAAAATGATGGATAGCACAGTTATCAACACACATTCACCAAGATCCGTCCTTCTTAAGAGTAAGAAGGGCTGGAACCGCGTAGGGACTAAGACTCTCCTTAATGAAACCTCGCTGCAGTAACTCATCTACCTGGTTCTTGAGTTCAGCATGTTCTCTGGGGTTCATGCGATAATGTGGCAGGTTAGGGGGGAGGCTCTAGGGACAAAGTCTATGGCATGCTGAATGTCTCTAAGTGGAGGTAACTAATCTGGGAGATTATTAGGGAAGACATCAACAAACTGTCCCAGAATGGGTTGGACTTCTTGAGGGATAGGTTCGTCAGATTCAGTGGGAATCTCATGGCCGACTAAGGCGTACAAAGGCGTGCCTTAAGCGATCTCAGAATCCAAAACCTTGGCGGTGACTAGGTTCAATCCTTTCTTGGACTTAACAGGGTTGGATTTGGAGTCATCCTTAACACGGCGCTATGAGGTTAAAAGTTTGATCTTTTTACCTGCATGTTCGAACATGCAGGTGTTCAAACACCTATAAATGTGGACATCGTTGTCAACAATTCAAGGACGACCGAAAAAGATTTGTCCAACATCCATAATCAACACATCGCACCAAACATTTTCTTTATAGTCAGCAAAGGAGATAGGTATGATGCTTTGTTCCTTCACCTCCAAGGCAGTGGAGTTGACCCATGCTATACCTTATAAGGGTTAGGATGAGGAACAGCAGAAAGACCTAACTTGGACACCATGCTAGAGGATACAACATTGATGCAACTGTCACTATCCACGTTGAGCTTACAGTTCTTATCCTTGATTTTGGTGTAGGTGTGAAAAATCGCCGTCCTATGCCAATCATTAGTGGGAGTAGGGTGTGACAGTGCACATCTCACCACACAGATGGGAGATGTGTCCAATTTCTGAAGGCAATGGAGGACAGCAACGTCATCATCCTCCATGAAGAATTCGCCTTCATCCTCTACTTGGTGGATCTGATGAACCTTGGGCTCTAAATCTTTCTCAGAGATCTCCTCGATAACTGAGACTTTATAGGGACTAGAGCACTGAGAAGCGATATGCTCATACCCGTGAGATCGAAAGCACTTGGTCTCAGGACTGGACCAAGGGTATACTCCTAAAATCAGATCAAGGTGCAAGAGGACCAGTGGGTGGTCGGGTAGCGCTCCTTGGGGTCGATCAAGCAGTGGAGGTGTGAGGGGTGGAACTACCGGAGGGTCTGTAGGAAGGCCTAGAGTCATGTGATTGACTCGGGTGCTGGGAGTGGGTTTCCTCTATATCTAGCACTAAGATATAAGCATTTTCCAGTGTAGTGATGTTCCGGGCAAATAGTTCGTTGCGAAGATCCTCTCGCAACCCGGTACGAAATATAGACATGATCTGCGCAGGGGTGGTAGATGTCTTCCCTTCGCAGCAGATCAGGTAGTCATCAAAGGATGCGATGTACTTCTTAACTGGTTTGTTGCCCTGACTCAACCTATTCCACCTATCCAACAACCTAGGGAAGTACAAGGGGGGTAAGTACTTCTGCTTAAGTTCACACTTCATGAAAGACCAATCAGTGATGGGATACTCATTTCGGGCTTCCCTAATTCTTTCTAGATTAGACCAAAACTGACTCGCCCTACCTATGAGTTTCATCTCGGCAAAACTGACCTTCCTAGCCACGGAGATGTTATACCACTTAAAGAAGCTATCTATACCTTTGACCAAGTCCAAGAAGAGCTAGGAATTGAGGTTTCCATAAAAGATAAGAGCATCGACTTTAATGTTCTTCATCGGTGGTATGTCAGGGTCATGGTTATGGTTTTGTCCATACTAAGGAGCTCTATGAGTGGCAGATTCAGCCTCTCATCTTGATAGGTATCACCCCCACATATAGAAGAAGGTCTAAATGGGGTGTAGAAGGTTGGATGATCCCTAGAGTGTTCAAGTGTGTCGAAACGTTCAGTTGTGTCCCTACGAAGTTCAGCTAGGTCGGCTTGATTCTCTTTGAGTTGCTGACTAATTGTATTCATTTGACCTACTAGTAAGTCTAAAGTCCTCCAAAGTTGTTACGGATCCATTGGGATTCACTACGGGACACCTACGATGACTAGGATGTAAATGACAACAATTTATATGAATGAAAACACACTTATAGCTTGCAAAATGGATGCAGAAAATGTATGGACAACAAACATAAAAGGTGTTAAATGAAAGGAATGCAATGTCGGAATAACTAGCAAAGCTTAACGATAGTAAAAGAACTCTACGATGGATCTTAGCACATGCACTAAGAGTAAACTATGCTTTGATGCCAGATGATGCAGGACTACAATGCTTCTAAATGAATGCGAAAAGAACTTGCACAATTTTGAAAGGAACAAGGAACAATTAAGACTACTGCCTTCACTACACTTTAGGCCAAATCACATGCTAAGCACTTAAAGTATCAAAATAACGTAGAATTTAACAATATGCGAATTAAGTAGTTATTTAACAAAAATCCCTAATCTAACATTGAGATAAGCAACATCGAAAGCACACTCAAATCCTATGTTTACTAAGCGGAGGCAAAGGGCGAAGCATGACCTACAAGGTTAACGGATTAGAAAGATAAATGACGAGGGAAGAGATTCACCCTTGTTGTTGTCCCGAAACAATTTGCCACTAGATGTTGACAAGTTGCTCATCGATGGCCTCCAAAAGAGTGAAGATGATGTGGTCCACGGACTCTTCAATAGAGTTATCGATTTATGGGTTGAAGTCAAAGAAGGTGGAGTGGAGGATGCTGACGTTCCCTTGTTCGTCGTAAGGGAATCCGTAGTCAAGCTCCGAATCAGCCATTCATTGGTGTCGAAAGGTTGATGGATCATGGTGGCTTCCCTTGAAGACCATGCTAGAGAGAAAGAGGTCTCTCTCAAGCGTTGAGATGGATAAGAGGGCAAGGGTGGCCGACCAATGAGGGGGGGGGGGAATTAATTCAAATAACTTCTTAATTAATCCCTTTGATTGAGATTTGAGAGTAATTAAAGAAGAGAAAGAGAGAGAGGGGCGACAGGCAAGAGAAGGGAAGCTTGGGATTTATTTCCAAAACTAAAGAAGAGATTTTGGAAAGTAGTAAGGAGGTAGTAAGGAGGTGGTGGGCTCTTGGAAATTTCGGCCAAGAGAGGGGTATGAGGGCTTGAATTTATTTTCAAGAGTGGAGATGGGCTTTAAGAAATAAATCCAAGGGGGATTAAATGGGGGCCGGCAGCATAGGGGCTAATGAGGGATTTAAGGAAGCTTTTAATGCTTCCTTGAGTTAAAGAATTAGATTTGAGAAGAGATATTTCATCCCAATTAAAATTAAAATCAAATAAGAAGGGATTTGGAAACTTTCCTAAAATAGGATTGGTATTTTAGGTAACTTTTCAAATTCAAATAAATTTGAATTTGCAAAGTAATTGAGTTACCTAAAATATTCAAACCCAATTAGGGAGGGGTAATTGCAGGATATGATGGAGGGAAAGCCAAGTGGAGGGCCGACGGCTTGTGGTTTGGCCGTGGGTGGTGGTGGGAAAAGAGAGGTAGGCTCGGGTGGGGGTGGGGATGGGAAGTTTAGCCGACAGTGAGGCTGAGACTAAGGTGGCCGGCGGCTTGAGGTGGTGAGAGGGGGTGGTGGGCCTGTGGTGTAGGGTGGAGGGAAGAGGGGAAGACGAAATAAGAGAACTAACCACGAGCCCAAACTCTTCCAAGGATGTTGGGTGATTCGATTCCCTCTCTAGGGGTTTTCTCTCCCAAGCACTCTTAAGCTTTTACAAGGACTCAATATGTAGAAATTTGATTATTATTCATTCATTAAGCATGAAAAGAGAACATAAGAGCTATATATAGCCTCATACAAATGACTCAAAAATAAAAGACGACAATGCTCTTTGGGCTTACACACGATCTCCCTTAAGGGGTAGAAGAGGAAAATAACAAAAGCAAATACAAACATAGAATAACAAAAGACAAATACATAATATGACTCAAAAATACATTAACTCGATCGTGGGCGTAGATCGATGGTCACGTCTCTGATAGACTTTCCAAGCTCCGATGTCCCCATCAGGTTCCCCCAAGTAGGATTTGGGTTCATTGTGGTGGAATAAAAGTGCATGGGTGGAGGCTAGAAGGTGACCATTCTCTCTTTATGCAATCCCGTTTTGTTGTGAGGTGTGAATACAGGAAGATTCATGAATAAAACATTCTTTTTAAAACTAGAAGAATAGGGTTTGGTTAAAGTAATCTTTAGTGTTGTCGAAACAAAGTTTTTTTATTTTACCCCGAATTGATTGTGAATCATGTTGTGAAAATTGGGAAGGATAGTGCTAAAATCGTACTTATTTTTTTAGGAGAAAGATCCAAAAGACTCGCGTGCAGTCATCAATGAAAGATACAAACCATCGAGCCCCTGAATGTTAGGGATTTTTTAGGGTCCCCAGATATTACTATAGAAAATAAGATAAAATGGAGTATGACATCTCTCATTTTTGTTTGAAAAAGAAACTTGTTTATGTTGGCTAACACATGTTTCAAGATGAAAAGATTTATTTTTGAACTTATAAAAAAGTTTTGGATGCATATTTTTAAAGACATCAAAAGATGGATGTCTTAATCTGAAATGATGAAGCCAAATAGTAGATTTTTTATTTAATAGGGATAAAATAGAATAACAATTATTGATAATATTGGATTTATTCAACTTTTCTAAGTAGTACAATTTATCTCTCTCCTTAGCAAATCCAATCTTCTTCTCCCGGGTCAATGATCCATAAACCTTTCAAATGATTTAAATAGGCACTTAATCCAATGGATGTAAAAAACTTACCTGAAAGTGCAAGAAAAGAATATGCATGTAATTTTTCAAGGAATTACAGGAGTTGTTTTAGTTTATCAATATCTTCTTTATTGAACTCTATGAACCTGGATTACATTTCTAAGGTGTGCTGGCTTGTTATAGTGTTAGCTTATAACTTTTAGGATGTCTCTTTTGTGTGTCTTAATTTCTTGCAATAGATCCATCAAAGGGAGTATTTTTCTTTAGCTTTTTTTCCTTCCATTGCGTCTCTTTGGTTATCACCATTAAATCTTAAACAACATTAGGCTCCAACATTACCCCTCATCGACTTTCCTCGGCACGAATGAGAGAAATGATCTCATTTAATGAATGTGTCTCCTCTTTACCAAGAATCTGAACCCTAACATGATCAAAATCCACATTTAATCCTACAAGAAAGTCATACACTATCTTTCTCAATAAAATTTTTGGGGATAGCAACATCTTCGGGACACTTGGCCTCTATACATCTATAGTGATCAAGTTCTAGCCACAAGCTTTAAAGGAGAGTGACATATTCTGTTAAAATCTTTTTCCTTTATTTTGTGCTTCCCACCTTGACCTTAATTTCGAAGATTTTGGCAACATCTCGAGCTTTTGAGTCACTAATTTTTGGAGTCATCCCATATTTCCAGCATTTAGGTTTTGTCTGGCGGCATCCCATATTTCCTTTGCGATAGAAAAAAACATAAAAGTATCACTAATTTTTGGAGTCATGGAATTCCACAATCATGACATAATCATGGAGTATGCTTTATCCCATGCCCAAAAATTAGGATCTCATTATTTTTATCCTACTATAAGGAGGTGATTCATATTTTCTTTCCCTTTCAAGGTCTTCACAAATTGGAACCACTTCAACAAGTTCTTCCTATTTAAGTGATAAGAATGTTGCATATTTTGGAAATCTTCTTTTCCTTAGTCTACCATAGAGCCCTCTATTTGATCAAAGCTTTGGGAAGAATTAATTTCAGACATTGCAGTAACAAAGGATAGCAATGAAGGCTATCTGTAAGATCCTGGGTAGCAATGAAGGCAGCTTGGAACCAACAACAACAACATCAAGCCTTTATCCCACTACGTGGGGTCGGCTACATAAATCATTTTTCTCCATTGTGTCCTATTAAAAGTCGAATTCTCGTTTAAATCTAATAAAGAAAGGTCATTCCTAATATTTTCTAACCATGTCTTTTTAGGTCTACCCCTACCTTTCTTAACATAAGTCAAATCTAATACCTCTACTCTCCTAACCGAGTCATCGGAAGGCCGCCGTTTTATGTGACCAAACTATCTAAGGCGACTCTCTCTAATCTTATCTTCTACTGGAGCTACTCCAACCTTTCCACGTATATGCTCATTTCGTATCCTATCTCTAAGGGTAAAGCCACTCATCCACCTGAACATCCTCATCTCTGCCATACTTAACTTAGTATTATGCTTCTCTTTTAATGGCCTTCATCATCCACCCTAAGCTTGGAACCGTACCCTATTAATTCTAGCAACAACAATGAAGGTCGATGTTTGTTGAGTAAATAAGGAACTATAGTAACTCCTATTTGGTTAGGTCTAACCACACGAACAAGTTTCCACGACAAGCCCAATCCACCCTCACTCTGGGTCACACGCATAAGTGGATGGGCGACACTCCTATTTAACTTGGTCGAAACTACATCTCATCGCGCGCGAGACACACGCCTGAAGGCTGCTACAGACTGATCCCGCCCAATTGCCTCTTCTAGACGAGCCGCACAGGCGCAAGGTTCTTCCTCCTGCAGACTGCTTCCACCCAATCGCCTCTTCTAGACAAGCCCCATTCGCGGGTTCTTCCGCTCGTCTCCCTCTTGTTTCTCAAGAGAAGCCGGCAATGAAGGCAACAGTAGAATGGAACTTTAGAATTTCATAGATGATGAAGGCACTAACACCATGTTAAATTCAGAGAATTGGAGAAGGAAAAATCTTGGCTTTATTGCATAAAACTATCCATGTTTATAGATTTGTACAAGATATTTTAATAAAGAAATAAATAATTACATAATCATGCATAATTATCCTAATATAATCATTCCTAAATCAGTCACCTAAATATGAAAGAAGATCGGTGTGATCCAGGTGAGCCTCTCACAGATCCTCATTCTGACCGTGGGATAAAGTGCTAAGGGACGACTAAGATTTAACAGAATATTATAGTTATCTCTTTCAATGTGTAGGTTACTACACAACTTTTTATGTAGCACCAATTTAGAGGCTACCAAGGAACCATGAACATTATTCTTTTTTAGGTCTTTAGCAACCACTTCTTTTTGCCGATGCAAATTAAGCCTTTACCTCTCAAGGAATTTGAGTTGTTCAATGCCATTTTGATAATGGAGGCTCATAAAATTATTTGCATAATCAGTCTTTAAATGATTGATTTGCACATATGGATTGAGTGGGGAATTTAATAGCCAAATTATGATTTTAATATCCAAAAAGGGAGGGTGGCCAAAGAAGAGATTCAAGTGAGAGAATAAAAAAATTGGTGTTTCACCTCACTTATTTCTCCTTCGTACTTAAAGGGTCGGGGAATCTTTGAGTGAATTAGTTATTTTCAAGGGCCAGTTCCTAGCTTCTAATTTATTTTGAATTTGAATAGATTTTAATATCTTGAAATTCCATAAATAGAGATAAATTCATAATTTAAATCTATGAATGGATTGAATGAAATTTTAATTCCCACTTCTCCAACTTTACAAATACCCACCAACTTCTTTCGCCTGTCTTTTTTACTGTAGTAGGCATCTTCAAACCCCGCAGAAATAGGAATTCAATATGCAGTTGTCACAACTCTTCTTTCAAGTGTGTCAGCATCCACCTACAATAGCCACATAGTTACTCCAGAACCATCATTGGCAAAAGAAACTTTTCAATACTTTATATTTTCTCATAATCAAAAAACAAGGAGGATCGGTTACATGAGTAATACAACATTAACTACATGACTTGAGATAAGGAATAAGAAAATAAAAGGAATAAGATTTCCTAGAATTACCAATACACGGAAATGTAATAACCAAGATCTCAAACATCAAAAATAGCAATCATACAGAAATCTGAGAATCATACACAGCTGGAATGCCGATTAAGTAATGCTCTGCAGTACAAATATAGCAGGTCTTGATCACCAATAGTTGCCCGAATTAAGTGGATCTTCAACCATGATTGCCATTTAGCATTTAATTCCAGATTTTCTACACTCCTAATGCTGGATTGTAAAAGCTTGGAATTCAGTTCTTTGAAATTGGTTCAAATAAGAGCATTTGTGAGGATGTTTGCAATTTGATGATGAGTGGAAGGTATATGGGGGTGTGGTGTCATTGTCAATTTTTTCCTTGATGCAGTGGTGATCATACTCAACACATTTTGTTCAGTCATGATACATAGGATTCTTAGTCATGCTTGTTGTAGCTTTAATTTCACAAAATAAATTAATCAATTATTCTACTAACACAAATAATTCACTAAAAAGCCTTCTCAAACTATATACCTACACAAATATTATTAGTCATTGCTCTACGTTCCACCTCAACACAGACCTCAAACCTCAACATAGCTTAATGGAACCAACCCAATCAGGAGCTATGAAGATTTCAATTTTTCTATGTGAAACTTTTTATGAAAAAATATTCCTTATCCTGTAGTCATTTTTAGACATCCTAGAATCCAGAAAACAATATCCGTATGATCTCCTATAAGATTATTCATGAACTGGATGGCCATACTAGCCATGATCAAGAGATTTGATCTCATATGAGTAAGATAAGTCTCTCAACTAACATTTGATATTATCCTTTAAAAATTGGGCAATAATCAGTTTTAATCCCAAGTTTAATATTTGAATCCATAGGAGTATTTGTTGGTTTTCATCCCATTATTTATGTTACTTTCAAAAGATAAATACATACTTGTGTCATGCGTCGGTGATTCCTTTGTAAAATAGGAGCATCCATCTCAAGAAAATTCTTTAGAATCAACAAGTCTTAACTTTAAAATTGGTTGTAATAAGTCCTTTGATATTATTCATTTCTCTGTTAAAATCGCATATAAGAATAATATCATCAACATAGACAATAAGAATTACAAATTTACCTTAAAGATCACTTTAGATTATGGCCATCTTGAAATTTAGAGAACACATATTACTTGAACTTCAAAGAATTTTTCAAATCAGGCTCAGGGGTTTGTTAAAGCCCCTTAATTCCATGTCCTCATATAAAGATTTCTTTAGTTTACAAACTTTATTAGTAACCTATGATGCAGCGACACAGGCACGACGACACGGATATGACACGACACGGACACGAGACACATCAATTATTGAAAATATAGGACACGGACATGGGTTGGACATGGTATTATAGTTTTTATATTTTAAAAATAGTGTATAAAAATTAAATAAGTATATTTTTAAAAGTAATTTAGAAATAATAAGTCATTTAACTATAATTTATGCTTAAAATGATTAATATAAGAAAGTCGATGCCGTTTATCAGTCATCGAGAGAGGAGATGAAAATACCTTCCCTGCCAAGAGAAAAGAAAATGAGAATATTCGATGAATGGGATATTAAGTGCGGGCAATTGATTTAGTGTTGTGGATAGAAAATAAGAAATTTAATTTTTATATTTTAAATAAGTAAAAATTTTAAATACAAGAAATTATATTTAAAAAAATTAATAAAATATTTAAAATACGCATGTCGGATATGCATGTCCAATTTATGTTTAATATTTTTTTAATTGGACACATTTTCGACGTGTCCGACACGTGTCGGAGGAGTGTCAGACACATATCGTGTCAGATACGTGTCAGACACTGCACACCTCTTTGAGGAGAAGTGTCAGTGCATCATAGTTAGCAACTGTAGGGTTATGAAAACCTAGATAAACTTCCATGCATATTTATTCAAGGTCACCATTGCGGAACACATTTTTGATATCCAACAGATATATATGGGCTAATCTAAATTTGTTGCTAGAGACAGTAGTGCCAGAATAATGTTGAGGTTTACTATAGAGGCAAATGTCTTTTGATAGCTAGTTCCATTAGACTGAATAAACCCTTTTGCTATGATGAGCTTAAAGCACTTGCAGCCAACAGGTTTTTTCCTAGGAGTAATTTAATCTTATCTCAAGTCTTACTCTTTACAAAGGCTTCTGTTTCCTCCAAGATAATAATTTTTCATACAATAATTTTTATTGCCTTGTATACATCTTTTTGGAATATCTTCATGAATAAGATTTTGTTAATAATGCAAAAAAGTTCGGAGAGAGAGTAGTATGTGAAATAAAAATGAAAATGGAATGAGTGGTGCACGATCCTTCCCATTTTCTAAAGACAAGGTTTTTCAAGTTCTTCAATTGGTAATTCAGATAACTTGTTACTATGAGAATTCTTTGTGGACAACTCACCTTGCTTATGATGGATATGACTAAATTTCAACGGTACGATGCACTTATCTTCCTATGTTTGTTCAGTCCTCAAAGACACCACTAACTGCTTACTTGCTAGGAACAGACAAATTCAGAGATTTATTTTTAGGATTATGAGGTTCAGTGTTATCTTGAAAAGTAATGACAGACAAATCATGATTTGTCATAATAGTGGAAAAAATGTTTCAAGGTCAATTTCCATTAGGAGCATTCTTTCCTTGAATATCAATTTTGAGAAAAAAGGGTAGTTTCTCATTAAATATTATAGCCATGGAGTTGTAGAAGAGTTTTTTAGAGGTGAATAACATTTATACCCTTTATAATGGGATTAATATTATGTGGATATGCATTTAACGGATTTAGGAACAGTCTTACTTTTCTTAAGGGAATGAATTCATCCAAGGCTTTCAAGGGAAATGTTTGATACAATTATGATATTAGGATAAATATTTAATAGATATTGGATTGGAATTCGATAGTTTAGTATGCGGGAGGGCATTCTATTTATAGGTTAGATAGTAGTAAACACTAGTTCACCCCAAAAATAATTAGGAACATAAGTAGCGAGCATGAGGGATCTACCAATATGAAGAATGAGCATATTCTTTCTCTCAACATCCATATATATTATAGTGTCTTTGCAAAATAGTTTTGATGAATTATTCCTTGGCTCAATAATTTAGTACTAAGGAAAAATATTCTTGAGCATTGTCAATTTTCAACATTGTATTTTTATTTAGAGTTGATTTTAAACTATAGTGTCAAAGTTTTGGAATATTTGAACAACCTCAAATTTTCCTTTCAAAAAGAATATCTTGGGTGGCCCCCAAATGCCATTTGGTTGGATGAAAAAGAATAAAGAGTAAGATGAAATACAATGCAAAAGAAATGTAACGCATTTGAAATATTTATAGTTGTTTTGATAAATGTAAAATAATACAAGTGATTATTATTTTTTTTAATTTGACTTGAGTAAAATAAATGCAGAGTAAAGCCCAACAATGGTGACGGTTGGTGGCCAATGGGCGGTAGCAAGTTATGGAGACAACGGTATTAGTGACTGGTAGTCGATGGTGGAGGCAGTTGGCAGCAAGTGGCAGTGGCCAATGACAAACGAGAGGTTGGCGACAATGGCAGAGAATTTGTAGTGTATTTAGAAATCGACTAAATCTAATGATTTTCAAATACACCAAAATTGAACAAAATGATGGATTTCAAATACTATAAAATTTTACTTAGCATTTCTTTTACTTCAAACCAAACACCAAAATTTTCAAAATTCCTGCATTTAGAATACTTTACACCCCATTTAATTCAAATCCTTAAGTGAATTAGAAAGAAAAAATTAAAATTTTGTGTGAGGGATTGGAATAATGTTTGTCTAATATATTTTAAGGAATTGACAAATTACACATGAAAAATACTTTTGAAGTTTTATTTTTAAAAAAAGAAAGAAAATGTCTCTATAGATACAAAAATTTTGGATGACCAATATGATAATAATAAAACTTAAATTTATCATCTTTATTACTGGTAGTTATTGCAAGGAGAGCTTGGTGCCCTAAAGGAGTGTCACATTTCAGGCGATAGAGCACCAAATAAATCTTAGCACTGCAATCGTGTTCCCTGAATTTAAATCATGAAATTCATGATTATGAGAAAGAAATTAAACATAACAATATTTATCACATGTGAGCATATTGACACATAAAATATTGCAATTAAGATTATCACATGACCCCTAATAATTGTCCAAATTGAATGAATCTTCAACTGTGAATTCCAGTTAGCATTTAATTCCAGCTTTTCTACAATTTCAAAGATGACGTAATAAACAATTGAATCAAACTTCTAGAAACATATTTTATGATTTAAATGAGAATTTGACTCTTAATAGAACACAATGGAGAAAAATGATTCTGATAGGAAATACTTGGGTTCTCAAGTATTTCTAACCCAAACCAGTAAATATACAGCAGCCAACTGCTGTCCACAGCAGCAAAACAGCAGGAATTCGGTGAAAACGCAGCAGGAAATAGGGAAAAGCAGGAGAAAAACACAAGATATTGCTTGTATTTCACTAGAAATCAAAGAAAGCAGCAAAGATACAATATGTTCTTCAATCCGAGAGGAAGAACAACTCTCCACGATCTCCGGCAAAGCCAAGAGCCCAAAGCAAACCCTAGATCTCAAAGAGAAAACTCAAATTCAAGATAATCCCCTAATTCCCCCCAAACTCCTAATTATACAAAATTAATCATAAAGGACAATCATAAACTTCCTAAAACAGCCTTTTACGTTCAAAATTTCCCTCCTAAACTCCCCCTCTCAAGCCTACGTGGATTCACGGCTCACGGCAGAGCCGTTTCCGCCCGTTCGGC